>NC_053022.1:106298242-106314377 GCF_003073215.2 Triticum urartu
GCGCTCTGGTCCAACATAAGCCTGTAGGCCTGTGCGTCTAAAGCGGCCCGCTCTGCGGCCATCCTGGTGTCCTCAGCCGCCAGATCCGCCTTGGCCTGGGTGATCTGTTCCTTTACCTTTGCAATCTCCGCGTTGTGAACGTCCTGATCCGGATTAACTTCCGCCATAAGCACAGCCAACACATCAAATAGTTCTGATAGAACCTGAGCCGGCGGGCGCACAGGGCCTCCTGCCCCGGCAGCCGTCGCCGCTGCTGAACCGGAGATCGTTGCCGCAGCTGTCGAAGAATGAAGCACTGCTTGTGTTCCCGACCATGAATATTCCAACCCGGTTGGGCAGATCAGAGGGGTCCGGAATACTATCGCCATCGGAACAACTCCCAATCCGGCCATCTTGTAGCTGATAAAGAGATTCGGTTTCTCCGGTCGAAGATTCGTCACCGGAACAAACGACGTCGCCGCGCAAATTCCGATCCATCCTCATAACTTCCTCCATGGATGACTCCCATGAAGGCACGCTTCATGGCCGGTTTAACCCGGGCGGATCGCACGCACTGAGCCGTCTCGACGAGGTCGGTGCAGATGTCCGGCTCAGGGCCCGGTTCACCGATCTTGCCAATGAAAACGTGAATGCTACCAAAGGGGACCCGGTACCCGTACTCAATTGAGCCGGCCTCGGGGCCCCAGCCTGCGTCGTCGATGTAGAGCTTGCCGCGACGACTCTTAGTCATCCGGCCTACAGCGTAGCCCTCGAGTCCTTCAAAGCGGCCCTCCAAGAACCGGAAACCATCGTGCGATGCCCCACGGTGGGCGCCAACTGTCGTGGTTTTGTCACGGCAGATGTCCTAGAGAAAGGACTTAGTCGTGGAGCCATCGCACGGGTTAGCTTGAAGGGGTTAAAGCGACACAGGGACGCAAGAGAGTTTATACTAGTTCGGCCCCTTCAATGAAGGTAAAAGCCTACGTCTAGTTGTGATGGAATTGATGGGGTTTCGATGACTAGGGAGCAAACAAGCTTCGCCTATGTCTCGAGTTGTTGTCTGTTGTCCTTGAACCGCCGCCGGGTCGTCCCCTTATATACACGGGTGACACCCGTCGGTTCACAGAGTCCCAACACCGGTCGATATTCGTATCCGGGTTGGTCTCTCCTTATTCCTAACTTACAATACAAGTTTATATACAAATTCCGGTTTACAGCTACAAGTCTTGAACCGGCTATGGGCCTTAGGCCCTCATCTGCCTTCTTGGGCTTTATCACTTCTGGAACTACTGATGAAGTTGACCTGGCCCAGATAGGCCGGTTTACGCCCAACAGTAATATCCCCAACACTAACGATGATAGAAGGATAGCCATGACGACCACGTACACAAGAAGCGAGCGAAAAAGAGGCGAACGAAAAAGAGGGCGAATAAAACGGCAAGGGTGAAGTGGGGGAGAGGAAAACGAGAGCAAATGGCAAATAATGTAATGCGAGGGATAAGAGTTTGTGATGGGTACTTGGTATGTCTTGACTTGTGCATAGACTCCCCGGCAACGACGCCAAAATCCTTCTTGCTACCTCTTGAGCACTGCGTTGGTTTTCCCTTGAAGAGAAAAGGGTGATGCAGCAAAACAGCGTAAGTATTTCCCTAAGTTTTTGAGAATCAATGTATCAATCCAGTAGGAGACTACACGCAAGTCCCTCGTACCTACACAAACAAATAAGAACCTCGCAACCAACGCGGTAAAGGGGTTGTCAATCCCTTCACAGTCACTTACGAGAGTGAGATCTGATAGAGATAATAAGATAAATATTTTTGGTATTCTTATGATATAGAAAATAAAGATTACAAAATAAAATAGATTGGAAACTTATATGATGGAAAATAGACCCGGGGGCCATAGGTTTCACTAGTGGCTTCTCTCAAGATAGCATAAGTATTATGGTGGTGAACAAATTGAAGGAAATATGCCCTAGAGCAATAATAAAGTTGTTATTTATTCCTTATATCATATAAATGTTTATTATTCATGCTAGAATTGTATTAACCGAAACTTAGTACATGTGTGAATACATAGACAAACAGAGTCACTAGTATGCCTCTACTTGACTAGCTCGTAATCAAAGATGGTTAAGTTTCCTAACATAGACATGATTGTCATTTGATTAACTGGGATCACATCATTATAGAGAATGATTGACTTGACCCATCCATTAGCTTAGCACTATGATCGTTAGTTTGTTACTATTGCTTTCTTCATGACTTATACATGTTCCTATGACTATGAGATTATGCAACTCCCGAATACCGGAGGAACACTTTGTGCTACCAAATGTCACAATGTAACTGGGTGATTATAAAGATGCTCTACAGGTGTCTCTGATTACTTTGAGTTGGCATAGATCGAGATTAGGATTTGTCACTCCGATTGTAGGAGAGGTATCTTTGGGCCCTCTCGGTAATGCACATCACTATAAGACTTGCAAGCAATGTGACTAATGAGTTAGTTGCAGGATGATGCATTACGGAATAGCAAAGAGACTTGCCGGTAGCGAGATTGAACTAGGTATTGAGATACCGACGATCGAATCTCGGGCAAGTAACATACCGATGACAAAGGGAACAACGTATACCGTTATGCGGTTTGACTGATAAAGATCTTTGTAGAATATGTAGGAGCCAATATGATCATGCAGGTTCCGCTATTGGTTATTGACCGGAGATGAGTCTCGGTCATCTCTACATAGTTCTCGAACCCGTAGGGTCCGCACACTTAATGTTTGGTGACGATCGATATTATGAGTTTATATGTTTTGATGTACCGAAGGTAGTTTGGAGTCCCTGATATGAAGGACATGACGAGGAGTCTCGAAATGGTCTATACATAAAGATTGATATATTGGAAGCCTACATTTGGATGTCGGAAGTTCCGGTGAAATCGGGATCCCACATCCAAACATAGGCTTCCAATATATCAATCTTATGTCTCGACCATTTCGAGACTCCTCGTCATGTCCGTGATCATATCAGGACTCCGAAAACCTTCGGTACATCAAAACATAAAACTCATAATATAATCTCACCAAACGTTAAGCGTGCGGACCCTACGGGTTCGAGAACTATGTAGACATGACCGAGACTCATCTCCGGTCAATAACCAATAGCGAACCTGGATGCTCATATTGGCTCCTACATATTCTACGAAGATCTTTATCGGTCAAACCGCATAACAACATACGTTGTTCCCTTTGTCATCGGTATGTTACTTGCCCGAGATTCGATCGTTAGTATCTCAATACCTAGTTCAATCTCGTTACCTGGCAAGTCTCTTTACTCGTTCCGTAATGCATCATCCCGCAACTAACTCATTAGTCACATTGCTTGCAAGGCTTATAGTGATGTGCATTACCGAGAGGGCCCAGAGATACCTCTCCGACAATCGGAGTGACAAATCCTAATCTCGATCTATGCCAACTCAACAAGTACCATCAGAGACACCTGTAGAGCACCTTTATAATCACCCAGTTACATTGTGACATTTGGTAGCACACAAAGTGTTCCTCCGGTACTCGGGAGTTGCATAATCTCATAGTCATAGGAACATGTATAAGTCATGAAGAAAGCAATAGTAACAAACTAAACGATCATTGTGCTAAGCTAATGGAATGGGTCAAGTCAATCGCGTCATTCTCTAATGATGTGATCCCGTTAATCAAATGACAACTCATGTCTATGTCTAGGAAACTTAACCATCTTTGATTCAACGAGCTAGTCAAGTAGAGGCATACTAGTGACACTCTGTTTGTCTATGTATTCACACATGTACTAAGTTTCCGATAATACAATTCTAGCATGAATAATAAACATTTATCATGATATAAGGAAATAAATAACAATTTATTATTGCCTCTAGGGCATATTTCCTTCAATTTGTTCACCCACCATAATACTTATGCTATCTTGAGAGAAGCCACTAGTGAAACCTATGGCCCCCGGGTCTATTCCATCATATAAGTTTCCAATCTATTTATTTTTAATCTTTATTTCCTATATCATAAAGAATACCAAAAATATTTATCTTATTATCTCTATCAGATCTCACTCTCGTAAGTGACTGTAAGGGATTGACAACCCCTTTACCGCGTTGGTTGCGAGGTTCTTATTTGTTTGTGTAGGTACGAGGGACTTGCGTGTAGTCTCCTACTGGATTGATACATTGATTCTCAAAAACTTAGGGAAATACTTACGCTGTTTTGCATCACCCTTTTCTTCAAGGGAAAACCAACGCATGCTCAAGAGGTAGCAAGAAGGATTTCTGGCGCCGTTGCCGGAGATCTACGCACAAGTCAAGACATACCAAGTACCCATCACAAACTCTTATCCCTCGCATTACATTATTTGCCATTTGCCTCTCATTTCCTCTCCCCCACTTCACCCTTGCCGTTTTATTCGCCCTCTTTTTCCGTTCGCCTCTTTTTCGCTCGCTTCTTGTGTAGCCGTGGGTCGTCATGGCTAATCCTTCTATCATCGTTAGTGTTGGGGATATTACTGTTGGGCGTAAACCGGCCTATCTGGGCCAGGTCAACTTCATCAGTAGTTCCAGAAGTGATAAAGCCCAAGAAGGCAGATGAGGGCCTAAGGCCCATAGCCGGTTCAAGACTTGTAGCTGTAAACCGGAATTTGTATATAAACTTGTATTGTAAGTTAGGAATAAGGAGAGACCAACCCGGATACGAATATCGACCGGTGTTGGGACTCTGTGAACCGACGGGTCACCCGTGTATATAAGGGGACGACCCGGCGGCGGTTCAAGGACAACAGACAACAACTCGAGACATAGGCGAAGCTTGTTTGCTCCCTAGTCATCGAAACCCCATCAATTCCATCACAACTAGACGTAGGCTTTTACCTTCATGAAGGGGCCGAACTAGTATAAACTCTCTTGCGTCCCTGTGTCCGCTTTAACCCCTTCAAGCTAACCCGTCGCGATGGCTCCACGACTAAGTCCTTTCTCTAGGACATCTGCCGTGACAAAACCACGACAGTTGGCGCCCACCGTGGGGCTATCGCACGATGGTTTCAGGTTCTTGGAGGGCCGCTTTGAAGGACTCGAGGGCTACGCTGTAGGCCGGATGACTAAGAGTCGCGCGCAAGCTCTACATCGACGACGCAGGCTGGGGCCCCGAGGCCGGCTCAATTGAGTACGGGTACCGGGTCCCCTTTGGTAGCATTCACGTTTTCATTGGCAAGATCGGTGAACCGGGCCCTGAGCGGACATCTGCACCGACCTCGTCGAGACGGCTCAGCGTGCGCGATCCGCCCGGGTTAAACCGGCCATGAAGCGTGCCTTCGTGGGAGTCATCCATGGAGGAAGTTATGAGGATGATCGGAATCTTCGCGGCGACCGTCGTTTGTTCCGATGACATCTTCGACCGGAGAAACCGAATCTCTTTATCAGCTACAAGATGGCCGGATTGCTGTTCCGATGGCGACAGTATTCCGGACCCCTCTGATCTGCCCAACCGGGTTGGAATATTCATGACCGGAACACAAGCAGCGCTTCTTCGACAGCTGCGGCAACGATCTCCGGTTCAGCAGCGGCAACGGCTGCCGGGGCAGGAGGCCCTGTGCGCCCGCCGGCTCAGGTTCTATCAGAACTATTTGATGCGTTGGCTGTGCTTATGGCGGAAGTTAATCCGCCAGATCAGGACGTCACAACGGAGATTGCAAAGGTAAAGGAACAATCACCCAGGCCAAGGATCTGGCGGCTAGGACACCAGGATGGCCGCAGAGCGGGCCGCTTTAGACGCACAGGCCTACAGCTTATGTTGGACCAGAGCGCGTCGCATGAAGTCATGAGGAGGAAGCACCGATCCCGCTTACCTCCGGTTTTCAGGCCAGAGACCTTTTCAACACTCCAGGACCAAGAGCCGGCAATCCGCTGGAGGGAAACCGGGCAGAAGCCCCTGGGACCGGTGCACCGGTTCAGCCTCGTCAGATGGACCCGCCTCGTCAAAACACCGTTATACCTCAGGCTTTAACACCTCCGGGTCACTACTCCAACCCAATGGACAATCTTGTTGCCGCTGCTGCATGGCTGGAGGCCATTCCAATTGAAGGTGACTCGCCGCAGGCAGTAGAGACGCGACGGGTCAAGGAACTTCTGAGGACAGCTTTGGCCCAACAGGAAGCGTACTCGTACAGCCGCGACCGGATCCACTCGACCCCCCGTCCAAGCCGGAGCTATAGCAGACATATGGATGAACCAGCAGTGTCGAGTAATGAACGACGTGGGCACCCCGTGACAACAACCCGGCGGGTGGTGCTGATAACGCTCAGGGAGTGGTGGACCGGGCCCGCGGCGCAGGGAGGCCGAGTTAGCCACACAGCATCAGGCTCGGCAGCTCACGCCGGTTCGTCCAACCACCTTGACTGAACCTGGTGTTACTTCTAGTTCTTTGGGGGTGCCTTGCCTTATCCCCGCTTTACGCAACGTGCGCCTGCCCAAGGATTTCAAAGGCCCGCGCAAGGTACCAAATTACACGGCGGATCAACCTCCAGAGACATGGGTGGAGAGCTATGAGATGGCCATGGAGATGCTTGATGTGGATGACACGGCGTGTGCGAAATACTTCACCATGATGCTTGAAGGAACGGCCCGTACTTGGTTAAAAAGCTTGCCAGCTAATTCTATCAGTTCATGGGCCCAATTACGAGCCCGGTTTATCAGCAATTTCAAGGATACCTGTAAACAGCCTATGTCGATAGTGGACTTAGCTGCATGCGTCCAGGAGGAAGGAGAATCAACGACTCATTGGGTGCGCCGGGTTTCACAAGTGTTGCACTCCTCAGACCGCATCAACGCTGACACCGCAGTATTAACCCTAGAAGGCAACTGCCGGTTTGGGCCCCTGAAGCTGAAGTTGGGACGGATGAAGCGTCATTGCACCGACATGGGGACCCTCATGGCCGCTTTGGTGAAATATGCTGATTCTGATAGTACCAAGGATCCCGAATCTGATGATGACAAGACAGGGAAAGGGAAGAAGAACAGCAGCTCCAAAGGTCAGCAGCATCACTGGGCAGGCAATGGTGGTGGAGGCAAGCGTAAAGCGGATGGTAACATGGACTTTGTGGCTAATACCAACGCACAGGACAATGGCCAGCGACGCAAGGGTAGACCGAAAAATCGTAATGGAGCACCCAACCCTAACCCAAACCGCCTAAACTATCTGCTAAGCCAGCCCTGTCCAAGACATGGGACGAAGGAGGCGCCAGCAAACCACCTTTGGAAGGATTGCTTTATTATGCAGGAGTTCAAGAATTCTAATAATTTCCGGTATGATCACGAATCTGGCGGTGGCTCAGGATCCGGGCCGGGTTACGGTGGAGGAAGTTCCGGTTCAGGATTAATGGTAATCCGGGCGGACATAATGGTCAAAATAGTCAGAACAACCAGGGTGGTTACAACCAACAGCAGCAACAGTCAGGTTACCAGAGCAACCCAAAGCAGTTGAGTAGTGGGCAGTACCATGTCTTCACCACTAGCTTGGACAAGCGAGACCGGAAGGTTCAGAGGCGGGCGGATCAACTCTGTTGAACCGGCCATACCCCGTTATCTACGTTGGTCTGAACAGCCAATCATATGGAGCAGAGAGGATCACCCTCCCCAGGTCGATAATCCGGGTCAGTTGGCTCTGGTGGTGGCGCCTCAGGTGGGAGGTTACAAGTTCACCAAGGTGCTCATGGATGGAGGGAGCAGCATTAATATCTTGTATTATGAGACCTTCCGTCGTATGGGACTAACAGATAAAAATCTCAAACCGTCTAATACAGTGTTCCACGGTAGTGCCTGGCAGATCAGCATATCTGGTAAGATAGCTCTGGAAGTGGCCTTTGGGGATGATCATGATTCCAGGTCGGAGACATTGACGTTTGAAGTGGTGAAAATCCAGAGTCCATATCGCCCTGTTTGGGCGACCGGCTTACGCCAAGTTTATGGCTCGGCCCTGTTATGTGTATTTGCAGCTCAAGATGCCGGGTCACAAGGGGACAATAACGGTTCACGGAAGCCGCAAAATCGCTTTGGAATGCGAGGAAGGAGATGCGGCTTATGCAGAGTCGGTTTGTGCCACCGAGGAGTTGAAGTACTATAAAGACAATGTTGATCCGGCGGACATGACTCCGTTGAAGAAGCCAACTACGGAGCATGATCCGGCCCTGAAGTTCAAATCGGCAGCAGAAACTAAGCTTGTTGACTTCGTACCTGGCGATTCGTCCAAGCAGTTCAGCATCAGTGCCAACTTGGATCCGAAATAGGAAAGCGCGCTCATCGAGTTCATCCGTGAGAATCGGGACATTTTTGCATGGAAGCCCTCTGACATGCCAGGTGTACCGAGGCAACTCGCTGAGCACACACTTAATGTGGATCCTAAATATAAACCGGTGAAACAGTTCCTCCGCCGGTTTAACGAAGAAAGACGCAAGGCGATTGGAGAAGAGGTAGCCAGGCTCTTAGCAGCTGGCTTTATTGTTGAAGTTTTTCACCCTGAGTGGCTTGCCAATCCGGTGCTGGTCCTCAAGAAAAACGGCACCTGGCGCATGTGTGTGGATTACACAGATCTTAATAAGGCTTGTCCAGCAGATCCTTTTGCCCTCCCCCGTATTGATCAAATTATTGATGCTACGGCGGGTTGTGAGCGTTTAAGTTTTTTGGATGCATATTCTGGCTATCATCAGATCAAAATGGCAGTTAAGGACCAGGAGAAGACGGCATTCATAACTCCCTTTGGAGCCTTCTGCTATGTGTCTATGCCCTTTGGGCTCAAGAGTGCCCAGGCAACTTATCAACGGTGTGTACAAAATTGTCTTCACAAGCAGATTGGCCGTAATGTACATGCTTACGTGGATGATATCGTGGTTAAGTCCAGGGAGAAGGAGACTCTGATTGATGATTTGAAGGAAACCTTTGATAACCTGAGACATACAAGATGATGCTTAATCCGGACAAGTGTGTCTTTGGTGTACCGGCGGGCAAGCTATTGGGTTTTCTGGTGTCCAACAGGGGAATTGAGGCTAATCCGGAGAAGATCACGGCTATCACCTCCCTGGCTAAACCGAAGTGTATCAACGATGTTCAACGCCTGGCAGGCCGGATTGCCGCGTTAAGCCGGTTTATCAGTCGTCTTGGTGAGAAGGCAATCCCTTTGTATCAGATGTTGAAAAAAAGGATCAGTTTGTTTGGAGCTCCGCCGCTAATGAAGCATTTGAGGACTTAAAGCGGCAGTTGGCCAATCCACCTGTGCTCGCCGCTCCCATTGACAAGGAGCCGTTACTGCTATATGTTGCTGCTAATGCTCGGGCGGTCAGCGTGGCTATTGTGGTGGAGCGAGAGGAGGCAGGCAAGGAGCATCCGGTTCAACGACCGGTCTATTATATCAGCGAGGTGCTAATCGAGTCCAAGCAAAGGTATCCGCATTGGCAGAAGCTGGTGTATGGAGTTTTTATGGCAAGCCGGAAGCTTAAACAATATTTCCAAGGGCACCCAATTACGGTGGTCAGTTCTGCTCCTTTGGGAGATATCATCCAGAACCGGGAAGCAACTGGCCGGATTGCAAAGTGGGCCATAGAGCTGGGGCCGTATGGTTTGAAGTATGTGCCTCGGACAGCGGTTAAGTCTCAAGCACTTGTTGATTTCATCAATGATTGGACGGAAATGCAAGCACCTGAAGAAAAGCCGGATCACACGTATTGGACCATCCATTTTGACGGATCCAGGCAGTTGGAAGGCTCGGGGGCTGGAGTCGTATTAACTTCCCCACGAGGTGATAAGTTTTGTTATGTTCTCCGCTTAATGTTCCCTTGTACTAACAATGCAGCTGAGTATGAAGCCTTGCTCCATGGTCTCCGGATGGCTAAGGAGATGAATCTAAGTCGAGTTAAGTGCTTCGGTGACTCGGACCTTGTGGCTCAGCAAGTGTCTGGCACTTGGGACTCCAAGGACCCACTCATGGCAGCTATCATCGGTGAGGTGGATATTGTTGCAGGTTATTTCAAAGGGCTATCAGGTGGACCACGTGGACCGGCGGAAAAATGAAGCGGCGGACGCTTTAAGCCGGCTGGGCTCTCAGCGCAAACCGGTCCCGCCCAATGTTTTTCTGGATGTGCTGCACAACCCGTCGGTCAAGATCCCTGGTGAAGAGGATTTGGCTATTCCTGATCCGGAGGCTCAATTGGTGGCGGCTCTTCATGTTATTCCGGATTGGACGCTTCCTTACCTGGCGTACAAGAACCGGGGCGAGTTGCCAGAGGATGAGATTCTGGCCCGGCAGATAATCCGGCGATCCAAGTCCATGGCTATCATCAACGGCGAGTTGCATCATTGCAGTGTATCAGGAGCTTTTCAACGTGCGTGTCTCCTGAAGAAGGCCGTGAAATTTTGCGTGAGATCCACGAAGGAGATTGTGGTCACCGCCGGTTCAAAGTCTCTGGTGGCTAAAGCGTTTCGCCATGGCTTTTATTGGTTAACTGCTCATGCTGATGCGGAGGATCTGGTCAGACGATGTGATGGTTGCCAAAGGTTTTCAAGACGTGCTCATGTACCGGCTCAAGAATTGAGAATGATTCCAATTACTTGGCCGTTTGCGACTTGGGGGCTGGATATGGTTGGGCCTTTCAAAAGGTCCAAAGATAAGAAGACCCACCTCCTGGTGGCGGTTGACAAGTTTACAAAGTGGGTGGAGGCAGAACCTGTTAGCAAGTGTGATGCGGCCACGGCGGTTCAGTTCATCAAAAAGGTGATTTTCCGGTTTGGCTTTCCGCACAGTATTATCACAGATAATGGTACCAATTTGTCCAAAGGTGCTATGAAGGAGTTCTGCGAACGGGAGCACATCCGGCTCGACGTTTCATCAGTGGCACATCCACAGTCCAATGGTCAAGCAGAAAGAGCTAATCAAGAGATCTTGAGAGGCATCAAGCCCCGGCTCATGGTTCCTTTGCAGAGAACGCCGGGTTGTTGGGTAGAAGAATTACCATCTGTGTTATGGAGCATCAATACAACACCCAACAGATCAACAGGATACACACCGTTCTTCATGGTTTATGGAGCGGAGGCGGTTCTCCCCAGTGATATCCGTCATGATTCACCTCGTGTAACGGCTTATATTGAAGCGGACAACGAGACAGCACGGCAAGATGCTTTGGACCGGTTGGATGAAGAGCGTGACATCGCAGCCGCCCGATCGGCGATTTACCAGCAGGATCTTCGTCGTTATCACAGTCGCCGAGTCAGAACCAGAACCTTTCAGGAAGGAGATTTGGTGCTTCGGCTCATCCAAGATCAGACTGATATGCATAAGTTATCCCCACCTTGGGAGGGGCCTTTCGTGGTCAGCAAGAATCTGCACAACGGGTCGTACTATCTGATCGATATTCGAGAGCATAAAGACTCACGTACATCAGAGGAGGAGACTAACAGGCCGTGGAATATAGCTCATCTTCGGCCTTACTATACCTGAGCCATTGGCTATACTTATGTACATATTACGACAATGTATATATTATGATTAAATATAATAAACCGGAACCTCAGCTAAAGCGGGGTATCTGTTCTTTTACATCATGTGAGGTTACACGGAGTTGCTCTAAAGCGGCCTCCGGTTTACCCCTTGAGTTCGCTTTTTAAAAGCATCATGTTATATCACTTGGGGGTTTGGTCGTGTCCGAACCAATACCATGCCTCTTGATAGGCGAGAGCCACCAGATCACTTGGGGACTTGGTCATGTCTGAACCAGTCATGCCTCTTGATCGGCTTAAGGCCACAGAATCACTTGGGGGCTTGGTCGAACCCGAACCATGACCATGCCACTTGATCGGCATAAATGCCACGGTTTCATTTGGGGACCTGGCTGACTAGAACCATAGTTACACCTAACGGGAGCTTGGTCGTGTTCGGCCATGGTAACACCATCTGATCAGCTCAAATAAACCTTTTTTTTGCAACGTTTTGTCATTGCACTTGATTTACACTTTTCTTTGAAGGGGGTTTTTGCTTTTTATTGCGTTTTTTAAACCGACAAAGTTTTTTAACCAATCAATTGACGGAACACAGTTCACGTCAATCCGGAGACTATTTGCCGGTTTGATCCTTGTTGTTAACATCCTCTTATGGAGTAACACGGTGTTTATTATAACCCGGCACGGTTTACATGGTAAACCAGCGTCATATATATACAGGAGCTGTTATCTCCTCCAACAGTGTGGGTTTGCAACTCCGCTTCAAGATTGGCCAAGCCAACTTCATGCTCAACGAGGGCAGGTATTATGTATCACAAAAATTTGGTCATATACTTAAGAATTTTTTTGGATGTTTTGACTTCATATATGCAGACATCATATTCCGCCAGGACGGTACAACCGCGGTGGCACTTGAAGAGTTTTTTATTGCAGAAGGTGCTTTGGAAAGTTCATCACCACAGGAAGAACAAATTATGCACGAAGGCATATCAACATCAAAAGTATCAGCTAGCCTATTACAAGGCAACACGGTGCCCATAATAATATCATTGTTTTTCGCAAAGGAGAGGCAGTTTCAAAACCGGCTTCCGGTTCAAGCTTGGTCACCAGCCTGGCCTGATGGTTGTGGGTCACCCTGCGCCGCTTCAGCCTCCGTTTCTCTACCCAGTGGCTGGAAATCAACAGTTGTCCAGTCGATTCCCATTAATGCTTGAAAAACAGCTTCATCATGGATCAGCAATGACGGGTCAATATCGGGAGCGTAAGTGTGCTTACGGATTGGAGGGATAAGATTTTCCTGACTCATGAATTGGGGCAGCTATTCGCTTGTTCTGATTATCATATTGAGCTTGATAGATGAGACAAGTCTGCTTCTTCAGCCAGTTGACAAGCTAGCGGACGCACCTCCCGGTTTATGGCTCGCACTGATCCGCTTCACTAAATCTGACCCATCTTCTTTCAAGCTGGGATAGCCCTGAGCCGCTTCAATAGGATCAAAATTCTGGCACCCAGGCTTTTGCCCGCATTAAGGCATTGATCGCACCGGTTCGAGCAGCAGATTTCTTCAGCTCTTCAACCCGGGCGGGAAGCACCGACAGTTTCATCAGGGTATCTTGAATCAAAGTGGGCGCCGGTTTGTTGTGAGATGCGGTACAGATGATCGCTGTGCGCCAGTATACAGCTGTTCGACCAACGTGTAGACGGCCTTTCAATTTTTTCCGCACATCTGAACCCAAATGACCAGTGCGTGTCCCTGAAATATCATAAGGGTTAAACCGGCAGCTCTGTAAGAAGGCCGAGTCAATTCAGAAGTCAAACTGGCTTACCAAAGATAGCAGTGGTCATAGTATGCACGTGCCGCTTTATACTGGTCAATTCATCCGCCACCGGTTTTAGTGCAGCCTCGGCATCCTCTGCTCGTTTGATTAAAGTGGACTTTTCAGTGGCCCAATCCGCCTGTTTCTTCTTGAAGCTCTCCTTAAGCTGCTCCATGGCGCTTAAAGCGCTGGCTAATTCCTCTTTTGCTTTGGAGGTTTCAGCTTGTTGGGTTTTCAGGTTTTCTTGGAGGTCGGCGATATTGGTTTTCTTTCGTCTTCAGCTCAGCCTGCATGCAGACAGTTATATGCTTCAACAAAACGGTACAAGGATTGAAGTACCAACCACATAACAAGTTATGCACTTGGCACTTGGGGGCTAATGCATATTCGATCTTCATCTTTCAATTGCTTACAAAGTCCCAAGATCAATACAAGTATTCAACTTGGCACTTGGGGGCTAATGGCTATTTTCTCGTATATATTCTGATGCGGCAATTTCAATTACTTAAAGTACCGGTTTAACTACGCTAAGTTGAACCGGCCCTTGGGGGCTACATCAGCGAATTTCAAAGCATCAAGATTTATATTAGTAAGTCCCGGTTTGAAAGAATTTACAAACCGGCCCTTGGGGGCTAGGAGAGTCAGCAAGAATGGAAGCATACAAGCAGGAAGGAGCATATGGAAGTTACCTCATATTTATCTTTCATCATATTAACCAGACCGGCTTCATAGTCGCGACTGGTATACAACCGGTTCAGATAGCCGGAATGGATATCTTGGGCGTTCAGAGCAGCATAAGTCGTCAGATCAGCGTTCCACTTGCCTTTGCCAAAGGCAGCAAATTCTTCCTTGGCAGAATGTTTGGATAAAGCGACAGGATTGCTTGGCTCAGTATGGCCAGTGCCAGTAATGACAACCTCATCATCCTGGGTACCGCCGGTTTGCACTGGGGCTGTTGGCTTGTTAGTAGGTTTTGCTGGACCGGTGGAGCTTTCAATCCGGATGGAACCTGTGGGCTGATTGACAGGACCTGAGGCATCAGTAGGTCTCTCTTCAGCAATAAGATCATCGTCTTGCTGCGGTGGATCGTTGGGTATATCCTCAGGAATAGCCGCTTCAAGATTGGGTGTCTTGCCTGGTTCAAGAACGACATCTTCTTCGGCCGCTTTGTCCAGGCGGGCCTTCTTGCTTGGCCTAGGTTTGGCCCTGAGAAGAATAACAAAATCAAATACAGCATATGTTCTAAGGCGATGTACTGCAAACATCACAATAAGTATAGCTTACCCAAGCACCGTTTTGAGCGGTGGGAGCTGAGTAGCCGATGACTCGCCAGAAGATGAGTGGGAAGTAACCTGGTAATCGGAGTCAGACGGATTAAGAGGTTGACGAAAGCAGCCCGCTTTAGGACAAGCACTGACAAGCAAATTAGAGACCTCTGAATGGCGTTTCCGAACCGGACTGTTCGGTAAACCGGCGGAGGTAACTACCTGGCCGCTGTGCCGGGTTGTGCGACGAGCTTCGTGTTGTTGGGTCTTCATAAGAAATTTAGGATCCAAATAAGCAAGAGGATGAGAAAATTTAACTTTCCGGTTTGCCTGACGGATTTTTTGTGAAGGCAAAGTTTCTGAATCGGAAGAGAGAATAATTACCTCTGCAACATCCGCGTGGCTGGCTTCGGCATCATCCTGACAAATATCATCATCAATAAGACGCATGAAAAATAAACCAAGTGAGTCAAGCTCTACCTCAAAGTCCGGATTATCCACATCATCATCAGGGGCCGGATTAGAAGATGCAGTGGTTCTTTTCCTGTGGGCAGTCTTCTTCACAGCTTTAGTCTTTTGCCGAGTTGCTCTTTCCGGTTTGTCTGGTTTTTCTGGTTTCTCCTGCGGCAGTTTCTTGCTCCAAAACGGATCATTGCCCTGATTACACAGACACTGATATTAAACAAAGACCAGATATATCATTAACAGATTCAGCAAAAAGAAAAATCAAAGTCTTACAGCTGGCGGTTTGTTGGTGGCACAGAAGGGAAGCAGGCCGTTTTCTTAGCACAGATGTGTTCCGGTTCATTCAGCATCTTATTCACAGCCTCTGTGATTTCTTCATCGGTGAGCTGGATTTTGGAATGTCGCAGTGGGTCATCAACACTGCCAGTATACTCGCACATCAAACCGGAGCGCTGACTAAGGGGCAGTATGCTCCATGATATCCAACAGCGAGCGAGATCAACCCCTGTTAAACCGTTGGCCATAAAGGCTCTGAGCTTTGACAGTTGAGGAGCATATTTGCTTCTCTCCTGTGCAGTCAATCTTTGTGGAAAAGGGTGTGTATTGCTGAGCCGCTCCGGACGAAAGCCAGGCAAGGGATTCTCACCAGCAGGGGAGGTGTCTTTGCAGTAGAACCATGTCTGATTCCATTCTTTGGGGTGGCTATGCAGTTTGGCGTGAGGGTATGTGACCTCTTTCCTTTTCTGAATCGCCACGCCACCCAACTCCGTATTGGAGCCGTCAGTAAACTCAGTACGGCGGTTTAGATGGAAAAGGTCTCTGAACAATTCCACTGTGGGCTCCTCTTGAAAGAACGCTTCACAGAGCACTTGGAAGTGACACATATTTGTAACAGAGTTGGGGCCAGTATCTTGTGGATGGAGCTGGAAATCGGCTAAAACATCCCGGTAAAATTTAGAACCGGGCGGCTTAAAGCCCCGGGCTAAGTGATCTACGAAAACAACAACCTCTCCTTCTCGAGGTGTGGGAGGCATTCTTTGCCAGGAGCCCTCCAATGGATGGTATCTTTGCTGCCATCGCCGATCTTGC
>NC_053022.1:106315377-106337088 GCF_003073215.2 Triticum urartu
GTCTCCACACGAACGTCGCCAGCGGTGGCGGCGCTGACCGCCGTGCGCCTCCACAAGAACGTAGCCAGAGGTGGCGGTGCGGCTAGAAGACGGCAGTCTACGAAGAGCGTACTGTGGGAGCGAGAGGATCGCCGAACCGCGGCACCGACGTATCGGTGCGGCGGGGAGGGCGGCTTTGGCGGAGCGAAATGGAGTAGAGGGGGACAGGGGAGGGGGTTTGGGGAATATTATTGGCTAGTTGGCCGAAGGGCGGTTGAATCGGATTTGGGGGGAATTTTTTGGTGTGTGGGTGGGAGGATTTTCGCGGTGGGCGGGGGAGTTTGGCGCATGGTCGGTTTCTCCAAGTGCAGTCCCACGTGTCAGTGAAGAGGCAAGCCGAAGCACGTTCCGTTTGCGTGAGCCGTGTGCAGGACCGAACGTGTGTGGGGTGCAATGCGACCGCGACAGGAGTGCTGTGAGTGTACCGCATTTTTTTCCTTTTAAACTAGGTGCTTCGCCCCCACAAAAAAATCTGTTGCTTCATGCGATCCATCGATACTACTACTAGTAATCCGGTAATCCCGACTAAAACGGCACAGCCGGGTCTTTTCCCGCGCGATATGCTGGGAGGTTGGCTTAGTTGGGTTTTTTAGGACGAGTAATGCTACACCTACGTAATCCCAGTTACGTAATTAACGTAATGTGAAATGTGTGAGCTGTTGATTGTAGATTGGGGGGAGGGAGGGGCCCACCACCATGAAAATCAGGGGAGGAGAGAGAGAGAGGCAATTTACGTTAACCCTTTTGTAGGTTCCCGTAGATGTAGAAAGATGTGTCCGATCCTGCAATATAGGCCGTCCGATCTATATCTAACGGATAGGAAGGAAACTATGACAATTTACCCGCACTCCTCTCCACATTTGCAGATAAGGCTTTCCCTCGTTCATCCTTTTCTCCCACAAGATCTTGATCTTCCGTGCAACGCACGGGCATCTTGCTAGTACTCCTACAATATGTATATTATTGTGAAAGTTCATATACACCGGCCGAGATTAATGCAAACACGGCAGATTTTCGTTACGTTTCGAACTTTTATAGGACAAAAAAATAAAAGAAACCCGACCCTAAACCTATTCTACGGCGGCGACCGAAGTCCTCCATCTGGGTTCTCCATGTACGAGGCCAGGGTTCAAGACCCGTGAAGTGAAGGTGCGGTCTCCGGCGAGGAAAAGTAGAACACGGGAGACGGACCGGCCAGTTGGCACACCATGCCCTGCCGCCTCCCATGCCCTACTCATCCTCGGAGGAGCCCCCGACCTCGGCGGTGCCGGACGTTGGATGACGGCAAGTAGGACGTGTGGCTGACGGTGCTCCCATCGTCGGCCGCCAGCGTGGCCACCGCTTGTGCGGCGACTTCAGCGAGGGCGGCGACCTCGAGCTCCATCCCCGAAGACAAGCTCTCTCACAGAGCGTTCGCGCTTGCGGTCATGGCGGATGTGGTTCCAGGTAGGAGGACGATGCGCTATGGTGTGGAGGTTAGCTGGGTGTTGCCGCTTTAAGTAGCGCATTCCGGTGAGGCCAAGCGTCCAGGTGCGTCATTAAGTCGCCGGAGTTGTTCCTCGGGCACTGAGCCTCTTAATGAAGACATACGAACGGACGACATGAATGCGGGCAGCTGGCGCCGGCTGGGAACGCACCGCGCGACGGTGCGAGGGATGAGGGTTTTGGTGTGCCAGGGTAGTCAGCTGCGGTCGTGGCAATGTTGGAGATGCCCTTTGCTCACATGCGATCCCCGCATGTCATTGAAAAAGCAAGATGACCCGGCATGGTCTCAGGTCCAAAGGATGCAGTTGGCCGCGCTACACCACTCCACGGACACGTCGCGGCGCCCCGTGCATCCAAGACGAGCCGGGTGTTGGGGTGTGTTTGGATTGTGGCCAAAGTGCACCTTGCCAAAAATTTGGTCATGACCAAAAGATTGGTCTTTGTCTGGATGGTTGCCATTTTTTTGGCATGCCAATGAACTCTAGCCAACTCTAGTTCATTTTTCTTGCCAATGTCGGCCAAATCATGGGCAACCAATACCTCAACCAAAATTTTGGTCATGACCCAAAGATTGGTCTTTGTTTGGATGGTTGCCATTTCTTTGGCATGCCAATGAACTCTAGCCAACTCAAGTTCATTTTTCTTGCCAATGTCGGCCAAATCATGGGCAACCAATACCTCAACCAAAATTTTGGCTACCCAATGCTTTGATGGGGCAACCTTGGGCACAAACCAAACATACCGTTGGTCGTGCCACAGCACTAACGCCACCCTCGGCAAACTGAAACCGACCGTGTCTAGCGACGATATGAGCGTGTCGCTCACTGAGGTCGCCGTGTCCAGAGGTGGTGCTGGAGCTGCGCCCCGTTGTTGGCCCCAACAACCCACATGAACGGTTGTCGGTGGCGAGGAGGTCGTGGGCCAGCTCCTCCATTGGACTAGTCTGCGCTACGTCGTCCCGACGGGTGTGCCCCACATGTCTGTTTCCCTGTTTTCCCGGCCATATTCGAGCGTTAGTGCTTCGCGTTGCGCATTAGGCCTTTCACTATGTAGGCCAAGCGAGACAACTGATTGTTTATTTGAGCCGTTCAAGTATAATCATGTGGCGTTTGCTTATTTCTCATTCCTCTCCAACCCTCTTCTCCATCGATCATGTCGCCCTCCAGTCGAGTCCATCCTCCCGCATGCCTCATTTGAACATTCCGCCGAGTATCATTCGCATGTACCCACCCTAGTCCTCTTTCAATAGATCTCCGGACCCCGAGATGAAATCGAGAGGGAACGAGTGGGGGCACGTGATACCTAAGGCGGATTCAAAATTTTGAACCGGTGATCATAGCATCCGCAAATCATATATAAAGGGTATTCAATGTTCGTTTCATTTTTGAACGTACAATATACTCCCTCCTATCCTTTCTAGTTTACATATATGTGTAGTCAAAGTCTATCTCTTTATCAAAAAGGTATCAACATTCAACAACGCCCAATCAATATTGTTAGATTCGTACGTACTCCTAGATTTGTACTCGAGATGGTTTCCAATTTGACTATTGACAAGATTAATAGTACATGAGATGTATAATGTGAAAATTATATCATTGGAAACTCCTTTCACATACGAATTTGACCGTATGCTTTGTGTAAGTTGCATGTCATATATTATTACTCTAACATTTGGTCAAAGTTAGCCTCGAAAAACGCATTAGACCCTGTATGCTTTGTGTAAGTTGCATGTCATATATTATTACTCTAACATTTGGTCAAAGTAGTATAGTGGAAGTGGATCCTCTGACGTAGGTATCCCTGCCTTACCCTCCCTTTCGGTCACTTACTGGCGGACCCCATGCTTGCTAGGCCCCGCATGTCAGTTACTCAATGGGTTCGGCCACGTCAGGGGATCCTCATCCGTAGTATACTCCCTCTGTTTTTATTTACTCCGATAAAATGGAGGGAGTGGTGGTATAATAAATGACGCGGGCGGGGGAGGGGGAGGGATGTCGGTTTGCTCTCAACTGCGGTGCCACAAGCGAGCGAAAATGCAAGACGAAGCGCATTCCATTCGGTGAGCGACATGGAGGGTCCAGCATGCCGGGCTACAACGCGAACACAACAAGAGCAATGTACAGTCAAAACCGATTGACCGGTCGTCACCGGAACCACTATTCACACCAGAACCTTCGCTGCTCGGCCTACGCCAGCCACTGCCCTAAAACCACACCAAATCTACAGCCCATTCCCCCACCTTTCTATCCCCTAGCCCGCATCAAGCGTCCCCTAGTTCGCCGGAAAGCCATGGTGCGCCGCAAGATCACTTACTACAAGATGCTGACGCCGGAGCGCCACGCAAAAATCATGGCGGCGGTTGGCGTCACAGACCCCCGTTCCCAAGCTCGCTTTGCGGCAGGCCAATCCCCGAGTTCTCTAGAGCCAGCTACAAGGAGGAGGAAGCCGATCCAATGTTCATGGCGGAGGTCGCGGCGCAGAAGGCCCCCGATGGGTATGAGACGATGGACGTCGACTTCGTGCCGGCGTCCGAGTCCCCCATGGTGCAGGCGGACCAGCGGTTCAACATGGCGATACTAAAGGAGGACCGGGAGGCAGAGGCTCAACTCGACGCGGAGCGCGCGCATGCCGCTGCCATCGAGGCTCTCCTGCAGGCGGAACCGGATGTCGTGGATGTGAACCGGGCGGCGGAGGCTCAACTTGAGGCGGAGCACGCGGATGCCGCTGCCATCGAGGCCCTCCTGCAGGCGGAACCGGACGTCCTGGACTTGAACCGGGCGGCAGAGGCTCGACTCGACGCAGAGCGCGCGGATGCCGCTCTCATCGACGCCCTCCTGCAGGCGGAACCGGACGTCCTGGACTTGAACCGGGCGGCGGAGGCTCGACTCGACGGAGCGCGCGGATGCCGCTGCCATCGAGGCCCTCCTGCAGGCGGAACCGGACGTCCTCGACTTGAACCGGGCTGTGCTCTCGTCCGTGCAGAGCGCCCGCACGCTCCGCTTGAACGAGTAGCTGGAGGCCGAGGACAACCACGGTGCGGAGACACACGTCGGCAGCGACGGCTGGTCGCCGGCAGCCAAAGACGACGAGGTCGTCTCTTTCCGCGAGCAGTGATAGTTTTTCTTTATGTTGTTGTTTTTATGGATCTTTTGCTGTGTAAAAACATATATTTGTTATGCAAGTCGCCTGACTTGGGTCAGTCTACCATTTCAGGCGGTTGGATGAATATCCTACGTCTCCTAACCCTTCTTTCCTTCTTCCTCACCTCTTCTTCTTCCCCAACAGACCACCGCACGGGCCGTACGGATACTCCCCAACATGCGGTTGGATAAACATACTCTATGAACGAAAATTATGTGTCAGCGATAGGATGGCTGAGTTTGGTGTGTTCACATGCGACAACACGTGTCAGTGAGGGTGCGTTCCCTTGGTTGGGTTTGCGGCGTGCAGGAGCGACTGTGTGAGGGTGCGGTGCGACCGCGGCGTGCAGGAGCGACCGTGTGAGGGTGCGGTGCGACCGCGATAGCCGTGCGCAAGTGTACCTCCTTCTCATTTTGAAAACTTTAGGCAAGCTTGGCAAAAATGTGTGGCGAAGTTTGGCAATGCAAGGCCTAGACCCAAACAGGATAAGTACGTACGTACTAGGAGTACTAGTGTTAAAAAAGAAAGGCTGGGGTTTTCCTTCGCGGGATTTAATCGATACAAATCCTCGTTTCACGTGTCAATTAATGCGTATTTTTTTCTCCAAAGACCAAAGAGCTAACCATCTCACTCCTCATCGCTTGATTAATGCAGCGCCATGCAAACCAACCTTCTCACTTCCGCATGCATGCAGGGGATATTAATGTCCTTGGTTGCTAACCCCATCAATTTTGCCTCGATTAGTGTTAGTGGCCCTTTGCAAATTGTAATTTTGATATACTGGCCTTGTGTACAAAAAAATGGAGGTAGTAACTATATTTGACTTCCTTCCCCATTGCGGTGACGTCGACGATATTTTTTTTGGTGGTTTGGCGAAGTGCGTTCGACGGAGAACACCATTGAGGGAGACCACGGTAAGTCGTTCGCAAGTGCCGCCTGCAAGCCGAGACAACCGCCTTATTTGCATCCAGGAAGTCCTTTACTAGTACTACTATAACTAATGCGGTGAGATGGCTTCTCGAAGAAGACGATGGAGAAGCGGAGTCAGCGAAGAGTGAAATGATGGTTGCTTCGTCCGTGCTTTTGTGATTTGACGCCTCACTGCTTTGTGATTTGTGATAGAAGGGACAGGGGAGTAGACTCTGTGCTCTATACTGTACTACATGCGTCCAAGCATGGGAGAAAGAGGAGAGACGTTGCATTTTTCTATTCCTTCAATCAATCAATCAGGGAGCTTCGGTTCCATCTTTTTGGCTTTGGCAACACCGTCCACAATGGTTCCCACGATGCCAAAAGCTATTTTCACATTTGGCTACACATTGTGGATGCCCTTAACCGTACCACTTGGTTTTGCTCCTGTGTGCTATCTATACAAATCTCAATTATATTGATCTAAAAAATTATAGAATCGAGATTAGTAAAAAGGAGGTGATTTTGCCGCGCGATGGCGGGGGAGGTTTCTTATTTGAGCAATGCTACATCCACGTAATGGTTTACGTAAAGTTACGAACTGATGTGATGTGGGACTATTTGATTGGATTAAAGGAGAATTAGGCCCACCCCACCTGAAAATCAGGGGGGCATATATAGATTAGATGGAAAGTATATGTAGCAGCTACGTAGCCCTTTGTAAGTCTAGAATTAGGCTTCTTATTTTCGGAGGACGTTGTCCTCGCGGTTTGCTAACATGCGGTCCCACGTGTCAGTGCTTTACCAAGCCGATCCGCGTCCCACATGAGGCAGAACAACGACAGAAGAAACACGTGGTTAAGTTGAAGAAGATGAGGAAGAAGCGGATTCAGCAACGAGTGAAATGATGGTTGCTTCGTCCCTCCAACTTAACTACGGGAAAGGTGCAGCTTTGTGATTTGACGCCTCATTGCTCATTACTACGCCGGCGCCATGACTGGGGTGCTTCACCCCGGCTGCTCTGCACTGTATTCCGGTATGGCACGTGGACCCGGTAGCTTGATGTCCCACATGTCGGCGAAAGGGACTAGAAGATTTATGAAAGCGAGCGCTCCACTCTTACGACGGAGGAGTAGACGACACGACGGCCCAGTGAACTGTCACTTGTACTGTATAGTACTATAGTTTTGCTGTTTCGCACGATCCATCGATACAAACCCGATTAAACAGGAAAGGGAGGGATTTTTCCCGTGCGGTAGATGATACTGACCATACATTTCAAAGGCAATTTTAATGTATGCAAACTGAATAATTATAAGTAACAATATGATATCTAGTAAAACTAAAAACACATATGATTTATTGTGTTAGAGTGTAGTAGTAGTGTTGTATTGCATAGTTGTTAGATGTAACATGCGAGAACGTGTAGAGATGTAGTTTTGGAGGGCCTACAGAGAGAAAAGCGTAATACGGTCACCGAACTTCAGAATAAGCTGATTACTGTCACTATATATGTTTTGTGGTGATTATACGGTCACTTGCTCACAGTTCAGCATCGGATTGCACTTTGTTGACCGGCCAAATAGTCTACGTGGCGCCATGTTGACTAGTTAAATTGACCATGTTCCTTGTGGGTCCCACCTGTCAGTTCGCATAGGCAAAAGGTCAGATAAACACAAATTTACGCAGGCGCGACAAGGCTCCAACCCGTGCGCGGGAATCACCTGGTTGTGTATGTGTCTGTCAGGGCTTGATGTGTGCGCATGCACGTGTAGGTTGAGCACTTGAGCATGAGAGTGTGTGTTGGTCGTGTGATGTACTGGTGTGTGCATGCATGCATGCGTGCGTGCGTGCGTGTGAGTGTTGCATGCGTGCGTGGCTGCGTGTGTACGTGTGAGTGTTGCGTGCGCACGTGGGTGCATGTGTTGCGTGGATGCAGTTCGTGTGCATGCGTGCGTGTGTGTATAATCACCACACCAGCTCCTATGTGTTAAAACAGACGACTCAACATACCAATACAAGGCCACCTTGTCCGCTGTTCCCGCAGTCATGACTTCGAACCACCGTCCAAATATATTTTTGCCGTTTGTTTTCATTCTTACTAGCAAGATGCCCGTGTGTTGCACGTAACATGAAGATGCATTTGTATGACTTGTTTATCTTGTGAGAGAAAAGGATGAACGAGGGAAGGTCTTATTTGCAAATGTGGAGAGGTGTGTGGGTACCTTTTTGCAAAATTGCCATAGTTTCTTTCCTATCCGTCAGATATAAATCGGACGGCCTATATTGCAGGATGGCAGGCACACCATCATCACCAACTCTGTTTTTTATAAGAGTGTATTTTATGTATTTTATAAGAGTGTAGATGTAGAGTAGATACAAGTCGACATGTGGGCACGATGGTAGTGAGATAATGTGATGCAACACTAGAGGTGCCACGTGGAGCATTTAACTGGTCAACTAGTCATGTCATGAGCAAATACAGAGTTGTACGGTGAGCTCGTGACTGTATAATAACCACTAAACGTAAATGGTGACCGTAATGAGTGGATTCTGAAGTCCAATGTACGTATCATGCTTTCGCTTCAAATACAATGATCGTCATTGCATATATCGCGAGAGAAAGATGAAACATGCGTGAATTTTCTGGGGGCTTACTTTTAGAGGACCTGGAGATAGTTTTGTGTGCATACGTGAAAGGGGCGTACAGGGGGGTATGCGATGGAGAGAGAGATGCTCTTCGTTTCTCTTTATTATGACTAACTTTGTATATAGTATAAAAATATACAAATTCATAATGCGGAATAAATATCATTGTGGCACCATGCAATGCAAATTAGCGTTCGTACTCCTCCATATAACTTTGTAATGTTGTATATATGTAGAAACTCTAAAATAATTTTTTGGCCACACTTTATTCAAAAGGAATGTTGTATGCGAAATAAACGTGAAGAGAGGGCTTTTTAGATCAATGGGGTACGTGATGTAACATGTGTGAATGTGTAGTTGATGCATTTGGCGGGGCCTAGAGAGGTATGTGTGTGTATTACGTATTCGAGAGAGGCATGGATAGAGGGGCCGACGGGGGGGGGCGTGGGAGAGATAGCACGAGAAATGAGAGTGGTCTAGAGAGAGAGACGAATATGACGTCACGACAAGAGATTCCATTCCCTTGAGTGTGTATATGCAAGGGGGGAGGGAATAGAGGCACCAGGAGAAATTTTCTGTGTGTGTGGTGTTTGTGTTGGTATGTGTGGGTGTGAGAAGATAATGAGACGTGGGGGCAGAGGGTGTGTCACCGCGTGAGGTCCGGTGGGTCGAGGTGAGGCCCTTCGTTCGGTTCCGTCCTGCGCCACATTGGTCGGCCCGTGACGCATTTAGGAAGACCCATGGATGACTAGTCGTACAAGACAAAGATAGCAGAATTGTGAAGGACTCTGTGTCCACTGACAAAGCCGGCTAGGATTTGTAACCCTAGGTTCTCGGACTAAGGTAACCCCTTTATCTCTGATATTACTATTCATCCAACCTAACTTTAAGGGGCATCCTACAGAATGCTCTGCTAGAATCATACTCGTCGATTAGGAAGAGAGGTGTGAGACAATGCGTGAGAGACAGGCGTAAAGATAATGTGCGTACATGAGACACGTAGGCAGGTCCATGTATATAGAAAGGGTCGATGAGGATTGTGCGTGTGTATGAGAGGAAGAGTGCTTGTGATAAAGGTTAGTGAAAACAGTTGTAAATGGTTACGAGAGGGAGGGAGGGTTATATCTAGAGCATGTGTGCGAGAAAGACACCTCGGGAGAGAGTGTGTGAGCATGTGTGAGAGACCACCGATGGAGAGTGAAACTACACGTAAAAGACTGCTCTACACATTGATTAAAGATATAAATTGTATCCAAATATTAGGATGGGATCATGATATTTGCAATTCGCGTAAGGAGCGGTCATTGATCCATCAGACATCTAGATTCTATCGAATTTGAGCATGTCTATGTTATTATTCGACACAATTGATCCACATAGTTAGTATTTTGAACTCCAGACAATGCATCGCTTTAGCAATCGAATATAAACGTGAGTATAGTTCATGTTGTGTGTGTAAAGCACATTATACATACGAAAGTTACACAATGGACATTATAAATAGCTACTACCTATGAACTAGCATACATTTGAATTCAACTTAAGGTGGTTTAAAAAAATCGAATTCAACATGAAGTCCATTCAATTATTTGAATTTGATATCATGGCATTTGTAAACCATACCTAAATTATGGGGGCACCAATCTTTGCTCTGATTTTGTACATAATAGCATATGTAGTCGTGTACAAAATAGATTCAAATTTAGCTCCTCCATTCCAAAATAATCGTAGTTATAGGATTTTCAAGTGTCAAAATTTCAAAAAGAAGCGGATAATTTAATGAGGTTTTCAAACATACAAGGTCAAATATAACGTTGTATATTTAGGTCAATCCTCATAGTTCAAGAGTACTCTAAACGTGAATGCTTGTGTTTCAAAATTTCGAACGAAGCGCCAAAAGAGCCTCTACTCGCCCGAAACCGCGTGAGACCAATGTTTGGTAGTACAAGAAATTACTTTTCTAATAACTCCGACCCGTGAAACCTACCGACCCGTCATCCAAAGGTCTAAACCGGGGTGGGTTTATAGCTTCATCTAGACGCCACGCAACCGCATCCGAAAAACATTCATACATAATGGCCGCCTAAGCACACATGCGCGCGGCCGAAATCGCTCCCACCCATTATTTGGGACACCTGGGATTACCATCCTACCCCGACCCGCAGTAGATTTGAAATTTAAGAGGGGGCAAAGTTTGTACTTTCCCCAAATTTCAAACAAGCGCGTCCCATTTCTGTTCAAAAAAGCCAAAAACAAGCGCGTCCCAGACCGAAACATGGTTCCCCCACCTGTCCGATTCACCATTCGTACTCCGTGGGCGCCAAAACTACCTCTCCACCAGCTGCGAAACCCCGGCGTCCTTCGTCCACCACCCCATCCCACCCATCAACCACCGCCCTCCTCCATCACGCCGGAGCCGATACCCCGACGTCATCGTCCACCGCAACCTCAACCGCAATGCCCTCCACATCTAGTAGTTGAAGCCGAGGCTGAGCCGTCCGTACCCGAGCCAGATCAACCACGCCGTCCTGTGCCTCACCGCTGCTGCTCCAACTTTGCCACCCTCCACCGCACCGGAGCTGTTCCTGCTACGCCGTCCTTCGCCGCCTCGGATCTGCTTCCCCTCCACCGACATACGGCCATGGCAACACAGTCCACAATTTGGCCATGGGTTCTTCCAAGCCTGCACCCTCCAGAACATCGGTTTCCCCGGTAAAAAGAAGAAAATCGGCGCGACTTGTGGAGGTGACCACACCGGCAACCCGAAAAAGGTACTCCTGTTCCCTTATTCGTGCAAATCTTACGTCTCTGCTTGCATGGTATTCATCCCACAGAAGACACTAGTTGACCGCTTCTTCTTGATACTAGATGTTCCTAGTAACTCGCGATGCACAAGGTTTCTCCTCATATACTATTTCACCTTAGCTACAGGTTCGTCGCCCCCCCTGAATTTCAATTTCTGGCCACTTGATTCCCAATTAATGGAAGCATTCCCCGGCGTAACAGGCACTAGTATGCCTATTACATCGGGGAAGCAGCGCCTTGGTTTTATCTTAGGGGCGTGTGCGGCCTAGAGCTACTGGCGCCTGATCTGGAGGTCGGCCGGGATTAAAGGGATGGCCTGGGGGCGCTGCCAAGCACGGCGGTGGTGTGAGGTCGATGGGAGGGCGGGGCGGCGGAGGCAGGGGTCTGGGCCGGTGGTCGCTGGCGGTTCGAGAAAGATCGTCAACAGTGACTGGCGGGAGGTAGACGAAGGCCATCTGCCCGTTCCTTATAGATCGGACGGTTCATTAAAAAAATCGACTGACCTATTTATTTTCAGTCGACTGTTATCTTAGATATGACCACATGTGGTGGTGTGCTGGAGGAGTACCTGCATTTCCTGTGCTCATATATTACAAAATCATACAGAGTAGAATCTAATTTTGTTTGCCATGCAATGTTGTAGAGCTATCATATGTCTCCTGTCATTTATTTTTCAGCCACCTGCTATCTGCTACTTTTACAGTGCACTAGTTCTGCACACACTTCACCCTTACTCTCACTGTTGTGTTTTTATGCAAGGGTATTTCAGACTCTGCTGCCATGAGAGAAGCCAAAAAGAAAAGAGAGAAGTCGCTCCAGTTTGGTGTGCGGCTAGGCAAGACACGTTTCAACGCTTTAAAGGTAGTGTCAGCAGATGGAGACGGAACGTAGCTCTGGATTTGATGACCTCGCTCGCAATGAACCACCATCCCATGTGCTTGCTTTAACTTCGCGGTGTCATATGTAGTTGCATGTTCCATATGGTGTCTAGCTTGTATTCGAAAGGCTGAAGTCGATAAGATAAGGAAAGATATTTTTTTACATGAACCACCATCCCGTGAGCACCAGAAGACAAATATCTAGTCAGGGCAGTGGCCGAGCCAGTGACAAGCCCAGCAAAGATAGGCATCACCTGGAAGCCAATTAAAAAAGCTACGATGGTGGCGAAGCACCCCGCCTCCCACCAGGCTCTTAGGTCCTAATGATCATGCTCACCACTCCAGCCGGATGTCTAGCTTGTATTGCTTCCAATTTGGTTAAATTGCATCTGCTTAGCTTACACATTATACCTTTGAATATGACATGCCTTTCTGTTTTTGGTACATACTAGTACATCTGTGTATTAACCATGTTCTTACATCAAACTAATGTTCTTGTGTATCCCTCATCAATCACTTATGACGAGGCAGGCAGGCAAGGGGACTACTCCTCATTTAAAGAATGCAGCGTCAGCCTCCCGACATGATTCTCAAGAAACAGAAATGCTAGATGAAGATAGTGAACGCAGCTCTGTAGTTGATTAAGCATTTCCCCTACACTAGCATCGCAGGTGCTTGCTCTAACTTGGCAGCGTGATATGTGGTTGCATGTTGCATATGGTGTCTAGATTGTAATTCTTCCAATCTGGTAAACTGCATGTGCTAGTCTGCTTAGCTTATACATTATACCTGTTAATGTGACATGCCTTCCTGTATTTAGTACATAGTACATCTGTCTATTAAGCATGTCCTTACATAAAACTATTGTTTTTTTGTATCCCGCATCAATCAACATGATGAGACACCTTTAGTATATGCAGTGCGATATTAGTTGCATCTTTCATATGATTTATAGCATGCGCTGCTTCTAATTTGTTGAAATTCCATTTATGATGGGACGCTTTTAACTTGGCAGAGTCATATTGGTTGCATCTTTCATGTGGTGTCTAGCTTGCATTGCTTCTTATTTGCTGGAATGGTTTCTGCTTAGTTTACACAAACAGTTGTGAACATGCCATGCCGTCCTGTTTTTCGTACATATTCCATCCTGGTATCATGTGTTTGCCTTACATCAAAGTAGTGATTGTCAGTATCATGCATGAATGAGTTCTGAAGAGAGAATTTTATTGCTTTTTCTTGTCGGTTTTACTTGACAATTCAAAATCAATAAAGCGGAAGGAAGTTAGCAAGGCAGCGGATAAAGGTGCTCCTTCCGAACGGAGGGCCTCTACAGTTTCTACTCCTCCACACCCCCAAGATGATTTCCAAGACAACACATGCATAGACACTCAACAAAGCTGTGTTTATGATGAGCACGTCTCCCCTAGTGCAGCATCACCGGTGCTCCCTCTAACTTGGCACTGTTATATGTGGTTGCATGTTATGTGTGATGTCTAGCTTGTATTGCTTCTAATTTTGTTGAATTCCATCTGCTTACTTTACACATTATACTTGAATAAGACACGTGTTCCTGTTTCTAGAACATACAATATCTGTCTATCACACCATGTTCTTACATCAAATTACTACTGTTGTGTAACCTGCAACAATCACTTATCATAAGACACGTTTGACTTCGGAGTGTGATATAGGTTACATCTCACATTCTTTTCTAGCTTGTACTACTAATTTGTTGAAATGGCACTTATGACGAGACAGTTTTAACTTGGTAGAGTGATATTCGTTGCATCTTTCATATGGTGTCTAGCTTTCATTGCTTCTAATTTGTTGAAATGCCTTCTCCTTAGTTTACACATCATAAGCTGTGAATATGCAATGCTGTGAATATGCAATCACTAATGAGAGAGACCTCTAACATGGTAGTGTGATGTTGTTTGCATCTTGCATATGATTTATTTCTTGTACTGCTTCACATTTGTTTAAACGCCATTTATGATGAGACACTGTTAACTTGGCAGAGCGATATTTGTAGCATCTTTCATATGGTGTCTACCTTCCATTGCATTGCTTCTAATTTGGTGAAATGTCTTCTTCTTAGTTTACACATCATAGTTCTGGTTATCTCTTCCGTCCTATTTTTCATACATATTACATCCTCCTATCATGTGGTTGTCTAACATCAAAGTTCAGTTCGTCTGCATCACACATCAATTTGTTCTGAAGAACTAAATTGTTATTCATTTTTCTTGTCGGCTTGACTTAACATGGCACAGAGAAAGAGGAAGAAACACAGAATGGCAGGGAATGAGAAGCGGATGAATCCTGCAGATTCTGCTGGTACTGATGGTGCAATAGAAGGTCAAAGTCCAGCAGAAAATTCTACAAACACGGCATCCCATGCTACACGAGTTGCAAAAAAAGACAAACAGAAACAAATAGCTGCCACCAAACAAGCAGAGACAGCCCTAGTTCTTGCAACACCTACCACAGTACTACCAGCTGCACGACGTACTCGTGCGTCAACTGAGCTAGCAGCACGTTCCCAAGCTCCCTTGCCACCTGACACTACTTCCCAAGCACTCTTGACACAAGACGAGTTGGCAATATCAGATGAACCTTGTGAGCTTCAACAGCAAGAAGGTAGTTGCTGGAGTCAAGTTACAGTTGCATGCTTCTTTATATGTAGTCTCACAGTTTGATGTACACTAACACTTCCTATGTTTGTTGTTGGACTAGCACCTAGGCGCAAGAGGAAACAAACATCAGGGATAATGCTCGATAGGTTAACTAAATATAGAGGAGGAAGAATGGAGATCCGTTTTGAGGCAGGTTTAAAAAGGCCACGTGATGCTACAGAGTCAGCCAAGTTAGTATCAGAGGCAGCGGTTTGTTAGGTGTCATGTACGTATCCTCCCAACATGGATTCAGTACAGGAATGACAAAGACGAAACCCAGTTCAACACCTTCCTCGACCATTTATCTGTAAGTATGGTTATGTATGGAAACTAGTAATATCGTCTTGCTCTGTCCAATACTTTCTAGGTTGCTAATAATGAGACTCCCATAATTTTCAATAGATGAGGTTCAAGTTGGATAGCCAAGATGATGCAACCAGACAAGCTTGCACCCATGTTTTCAAGTCTGCTCTGCGACAGTATCGGTATAACTTGAGGAAAACTCACTTTGAAGGCAAGGCTAACAGTGAACTTGCCCAAACATCTCCAGTGGAAAATATATCTGATGAAGACTGGAGAGGCCTCGTTAAACACTGGTCCGATCCGAAGTATCAGGTACATTATATATATGTCATCAGATCACATGTTGAAGTCCTATTTATGCATGTGCCACACAAATCTATCTTCTTGTAGGTGAACTGTTCAAAGAACAAGGCCAACCGTACGAAAGTGAAATTCCAACAGACGACAGGATCTCGTAGCTATATTGCACCAATGCGAGGCTCTTGTAATTAGCTGCTGTTTCACTCTTTTTGCTATACCATATTATCAGATCTATATTGACTTGTTCCAAATGCAGAGGAAAGCCCGCAAGGACCAAAAAGTGCCTGAACCAAATGCTGTGGAAATCTTCAAGGACTGTCACACCAGCAAGAAGAAGGGCATGACTACACCAGTCAAAGCCGCTGTTGTAAGTCCTTAATCCTCATGCCTTTTAACTACTACTTACTCTGACTTGTGCCTTGAACTGCATGGTTTGCAGCCAATGTCTATTACTCTTTTCAATTTTATACACAATTGTCTTAGCATATCATTGCACCTTACAAGGTTTAAAAGAGAGGAGTGATGTTCCTTTGATCTTGACCCGTAATCTAGTTCCGTGCTGGACTTGCCCACACAACGTTACAATTGCCTGTTTGTCTGTTCTCAGTTGTTTTGTGATATGAATGACGACATACTATGCTTACTGTATTATAAACTTCGTCTCTTTATCCTTAGCCCTCAATACAATGTGAAGAAATAGACAATACATTAGCGATGGTACATGGTCATATGTTTGGAACCTGGTTTTATTATGTACTTTGCAATAAAATACAACTAATATTTTACATGGGTTCACCAGAATAAGTTCTGTATATAGACCAAAGATATTTTGTTTGGTTTTGCTGCCTCCTTAATATCTTCTGTTCTGGTACTACTAATGTAAAACCTCAACTTTTCAGCGAGCTATGGAAAAAATGGTGGAACCACCACCTTCTGAAGGTGGCGAGGCAACTATAACCGCAATGTTAGCTCTTGCTGCAGTGGGTCAGTACCTGTCCACTAACAGTGCCAAAAGCACGTTCCTGCATAATACTGGGTTGGTTGTTAAGGCAATATCGTCCAAACTGCCTCATGATCAAGATATGAAAGCTCAAAGCAATGTTGTATCTACGCTCCAGACACAAGTCCATTCCCTAACAGAGACCCTTTGTGAAACAAGGAGAAACATTGCTCAATGTCATCAAGACATGCATGGTTTTGAAACCAGACTATCAGACATTTGCTATGTTGTTCAGGAGCCTAGAGGAAATGAAGGCGAGGGTTATGGTGCTCCATCGGACAATACAACATGAAAACGTAACAGTCAGGTCAAATGAACTGAGCTTCTGAACTTCCGGTGGTGCATTTATCTGCTAGACTGTTAAGTTTTATGCCAACCTTCCTTTTGTTATATAGTTGTAATTTGTTTTGGTGCGATACAAAATTTATTCTTAACGTGCAGCCACCGCCTGAAGAAAACAGCAAGCCATTTTTGTATAGTGTAGGGTGTTCCCTATATTTGCACCGGTGGCGATCTTTGATGCCGAGTGGATGTAATCTGTGCAATCGCCTTAGTAGCCTAGCATTAGTTTCGGCCTTATTTATTTCCTAGTCTTCTTTTTCCCTGGTTTGCTAGTGGCCGCAACTACCATGGGCCATATACGGGCCGTCGATAAATGGGCCTGTAACCGATGGGCCTCGGGCCGTCCGATAAATGGGTCTACATGGGCCATAATCGGGCGTAATTGGTATCGGCCCAGCACGGTAACAGGCCGTTAACAGGCCGTAGGACAGCAAAGGCTTAATTCTGTTATAGGCATAACGGGTCATTAATGGGCCAGAATATAGGACGGGCTAGAAACGGCGCAACGGGTTATCAGGCCAGAAACGGGCCGACTCTTGCCATGGGCTGAATTTGGCCCATTAGGGTAACAGGCCAGTTACGGGCCGACTCTTGCCATGGACCAAATTTGTCCCATTAGTGGAACAGGCCAGTAACGGGCCGACTCTTGCCATGGGCCGAATTTGGCCCATTAGGGGAACATGCCAATAACGGGCCGGAAGTAATCAAGGGCCGAAAAGGAGCCCAAGAATGCATGGGCCGTCAATAGGCTGAAAGCTAACATGGGCTGGAAACGGCCCATGTAAATCACGGGCCGTTAACGGGTATAAAGAAAATTACTGTTCATTATGGGCTAGAGTTACCGTGGGCCTTTACCTGGGCCGGCCTATTATGGCACACGAAAATCTTGTGGGCCTTTACCTGGGCCGGCCCATTATGGCCCGCGAAATCTTGTGGGCCTTTAGCTGGGCCAGCCCATTATGGTCCGCAAAATCTCGTGGGCCTTTAGCTGGGCCGGCCCATTATGGTCTGCAAAATCTTGTGGGCCTTTAGTTGGGCCGACCCATTTAAACTTATTGGGCCGTGCCACGTGTCGACGTATCATAGGCGCCTTCTGTCCAGTGAGTGGATGACATCTATCCCGATGATGAGCCGACACGTGTTTCCTCTAGCCAATGATGATTTTACACGTGGAAAATCCCCATTGGTCGGGGCTGTTAACGGGTTATCGGATCCAAAACCCGACCCGATAGCTTAACGGTGTTCCGTTACAGTGGATGCCACGTGTTGGTCACCCTTGACGAAAGCACTTCTATGACGCGCGATTTATCGTCATGGAAGTGGACACTTCCGTGATGATAATTTTGGTAATGTCATGGAACACTTCTACGACAACACAGGTATGACTATCTTGATTCTGTCATAAATTTGTCATGGATGTACATGCATGACAAAAAAAGCGACCTATTGTGACAAACACGTATCATCACGGAAGTGTATTTTTTTGTAGTGTTGCTGGCGTCACTGGTGATGATGGTCGCACTGTTGCTACATCGACCCTGGCCAGCGGGTAGGTGGGGCACTGTTGCCATGCCCCGGCTGACCAGAGGCATGAGCGGGGCACTGTTGCCTCGATCATCGGTAGATGGAGACTCGTCCCATCGTACGGCTGGGATAGGACGGAAGCTAACCCGTGGCCGGGTTGAGGAACGCGCCAAGGGTGGAGCTGGCTTGTTGGAGAAGTCTTGATGTGCCGGGTTCGGCTGCCTTGAGCTGGTTGTTAGGGCCGAGTTTGAGGAGTCTGGCCGGGTTGTGGAGTTCGGCCGGGTTGAGGGGCTTGGCCGGGTCGAGCGACCCGACCAAGCGTGAGCCGGCTCGAGGGGCATTGCTGGCCCCGTTGTTTTTGAAAAGGATCCGGGTTCTGTTCCCTGCCTGGAGTTCACCCCCCGACAGTAGTCCCCAAAGCTATGAAGGTCCGCTGTCTTCGGATGGGAGGGCCTTCGCAGTTCCCCCTCGAGGAGGTGAATTTCATGGCCGCCGGGTCCGGCAACACCCACTTGTGTCGGCTTCCAGAAGCCGGATCGCGGCACCCCGACAGGGGCGGGAAACCGAAGGGTCCGTCGAATCTTGGGGAAATCTTTTGAACTTCATGCGGGCGCCACGTGGTGCCCGGGAGCCGGAGAGGCCTGACAGGCCACACGCGCGATAGGACAGGGTGATGCACTGGGGGCCCGTGGTCGCGTGCCCTTGGCCCACGCGCGCAGATTTATTGCGGTGTCCGCGGGCCGGTTGCCATTCTCGATGCAGTTACTGCGTGCGTACGTGCACAGTTATTGCGGGGAAGTGGGAGGTGTTGTGGTTTTGTCACGGCAGATGTCCTAGAGAAAGGACTTAGTCGTGGAGCCATCGCTACGGGTTAGCTTGAAGGGGTTAAAGCGGACACAAGGACGCAAGAGAGTTTATACTAGTTCGGCCCTTTCAAGGAAGGTAAAAGCCTACGTCTAGTTGTGATGGAATTGATGGGTGTTTCGATGACTAGGGAGCAAATAAGCTTCGCCTATGTCTCGAGTTGTTGTTTGTTGTCCTTGAACCGCCGCCGGGTCATCCCCTTATATACATGGGTGACGCCTGTCGGTTTACAGAGTCCCAACACCGGCTCATAGATGTGTCCGGTTTGGTCTCTACTTATTCCTAACTTACAATACAAGTTACATATTGACGCTGGTTTACGGCTACAGGCTCTCAACCAATTATGGGTCTTGAGCCCTCATCTACCTTCATGAGCTTTAACATACTTAACTACTGATGAAGTTAACCCGGCCCAGATAGGCCGGTTTACGCCCAGTAGTAATATCCCCAACATTAGGCCCCAGATTGATTTGAATAGGTTCATGTCAATCCTTAGCAAAAACTTCATCTTCAACATCTTCTTGTAGTTTGGTGAACCGCCGTGATGTCATCTTCTTTGATTGCTGTAAACCGGCGTGACGTCATCTATCATAAAGAAACTATCCATGATACCTTCTTGTTTAATAGATCTGCGATAATCGAGGCAACAGCTCTGTTTCCAAACTTGCGGCCCCTTGATTTTCGCACCTGACCCATGTCTCTTTCTTTATAAATAGGACCGAAGGGTCATTTCTTTTTCCCCTGCTTGCCCTTCTGCTTCTTCTTCCTCGCGTCGCCCAGTCTTCGGAGCTGCGCCGCCGTCGTCGACCTCTGCACCAACTTTGGCCGCTGCATCACCCTGAGCGTACTAGAGCACCGCGGCGACCTTCCGCTTCTTCCTCAGCTCCGGTAAGTCTTCTACCCCTTTCATCATAGATCTGTTCTAGGGTTTCCATGTTCTCGACTGTTCATGGCTTGCTTCTTGTTCATATGATAGATCCTTAGACGAGTCTGTGAATCTTCGCTCTGTGTAGCAGTAGTTTTTATCCTCCGTTTTCACTTTCGCATATTAAGACCATAGATCTTATCTGTACCTTCGCTTATTGATTCGGCACTGCTCCTTTAGGGCCTTGAATATTTATCTCCTTTATAGACATGTTCCGGATCCAAAGCTGTAGTATAATCTTGTGAAATCTGTTTTTGTGTACTTACTCATCCGCAGTCTTGACTGTTCAATGCTTAGATCAGGCGGTTTAACTTTGTAGAATTTTTTTACGAACCGGTATATACCATTAGTCCCCTTATTGAACCGCCAGATGTTGGTTGCTTCATGAAACTCCGGTTCAGATAGTTTTGTCTCCGGTTTAACAGTGTCCATACCAACGTATCTTGATCAAATGCATTTTTGAACCGGGATCTTCTACCTTGTAGATTCCATCATGGCCAAGCAAGTGTATGAGTGCAATTGGGTCCCTTCTTGCGTCACAGAGGATCAACTGGACGATTTAGTCCTGATTGGCGCCTTGGGCGGCAAAGATACCATCCATTGGAGGGCTCCTGGCAAAGAATGCCCCCCACACCTCGAGAAGGAGAGGTTGTTGTCTTCGTAGACCACTTAGCCCGGGGTTTTAAACCGCACGGTTCTAAATTCTACCGGGATGTTCTAGCTGATTTCCAAATCCATCCGCAAGACACTGGCCCCAACTCTGTTACAAATATGTGCCACTTCCAAGTGCTCTGTGAGGTGTTCTTTCAAGAGGAGCCCACAGTGGAATTATTCAGAGATCTTTTCCATCTAAACCGCCGTACTAAGTTTACTGATGGCTCTAATACAGAGTTGGGTGGCATGGCGATTCAAAAAAGGAAAGAGGTCACATACCCTCACGCCAAGCTGCACAGTCACCCCAAGGAGTGGAATCAGACATGGTTCTACTGCAAACACACCTCCCCTGCTGGTGAGAATCCCTTGCCTGGCTTTCATCCGGAGCGGCTCAGCAATACCCATCCTTTTCCTCGACGATTGACTGCCCAGGATAAAAGCAAATATGCTCCTCAGCTGTCAAAGCTCAGAGCCTTTATGGCCAACGGTTTAACAGGGGTTGACCTTGCTCGCTGTTGGATATCATGGAGCATACTGCCCCTTAGTCAGCGCTCCGGTTTGATGTGCGAATATACTGATAGTGTGGATGACCCACTGTGACATTCAAGACTCCAGCTCTTCGGTGAAGAAATCACAGAGGCTGTGCGTAAGATACTGAATGAACCGGAGCACATCTGCGCTAGAACCGGTCTGCTTCCCTTCTGTGCCACCTACAAACCGCCAGCTGTAAGACTTTGATTTTTCTCTTTGCTGAATCTGTTATTGACATGTCTGGTCATTGTTTGTAATATCAGTGTCTGTATAATCAGGGCGATGATCCGCTTTGGAGCAAAAAGCTGCCGCAGGAGAAACCAGAGAAGGCAGACAAACCGGAAAGAGCAATCCGGCAAAAAATAAAGCTGTGAAGAAGACTGCCCATAGGAAAAGAACCACTGCATCTTCTAATCCGGCCCCTGATGATGAGGTGGATAATCCGGACTTTGAGGTAGAGCTTGACTCACTTGGTTTATTTTTCATGCGTCTTATTGATGATGATATTTGTCAGGATGATGCCGAAGCCAGCCACGCGGATGTTGCAGAGGTAATTATTCTCTCTTCCGATTCAGAAACTTTGCCTTCACAAAAAATCCGTCAGGCAAACCGGAAAGTTAAATTTTCTCATCCTCTTGCTTATTGATCCTAAACTTTCTTATGAAGACTCCAAATCTCTCTCTT
>NC_053022.1:106338423-106356083 GCF_003073215.2 Triticum urartu
AAGACCCCAGTCAACTGTGCAAAATCATCTACACTTGTATGAGATGTCGGTCACATATACTAGGTGGGTTCATCATGGTGAAGTTGTGAACGTCAATGTTATTGACTACGTGGAAGCAGCAGATCACCATCTTGATTTGCCTGATGCTCAGGTGGAAGAGGAGGAGGAGGTGGTGGTGGCGGAGCCAGTGAGTTTGACCAACATTGAAACAATGCTACGAAATGCTCGTGCATTCCGTGAACTTTCACCTGCAAAAGAAAAACGGTGGGCCCGCATGTTGGAACAATGCAACATTGCTGTCACCCCAGGAAATAAGTTGTCAGTATTCTCAGCTATGGTCACCTTTCTTCAGGTGCAGACATCTGAGCGGATGACCAACAAATCATCCGATGCGATGTTGGCTGCTTTCCGCGAATCTTTCCCAGATGCATCTGAGCTGCCACACACCTACAGTAAAATGAAGAATTTCCTTCGTGCAGTTGGAATTGGATATGATATGATCCATGTTTGTAAGAATAATTGTGTTCTGTTCCGGAAGGATTATGCCAACTTAAGTGAATGCCCGAAATGCAAATCATCAAGATGGAAAGATGGCGATGCTGTGAAGAGGATTCCTCATAATGTTCTAGGACATTTTCCAATTACACCAAGATTGCAGAGGTTGTTTCATGATGCTGAAATAAGAGAGGATGTACTATGGCATTCTAGGAACCAGGAGTACAGAGATCAGAATGTAATGAGCCATCCATCTCATGGTAGTGAGTGGAAAAGCTTCAATGATAAACACAAAGAGTTTGCTGCTGACCCGAGAAACATTAGACTGGGCTTACCTTCAGATGGATTTAACCCATTTGGCCACCAGAGCGCCACATATAGCATGTGGCCAGCGCTTGTTATCCCTTACAACATGCCTCCAAATGTCTGCACCGAAGAATCAAACTACATGATGGCCTTGCTCATCCCAGGTCCAAAAAGTCCTGGAAAGGATTTTGATTTGTTCATGGAGCCTCTTGTGGAGGAACTTCAACAACTATGGAAGGGTGTTCTCACTCGAGACCTATATAGCAGCCCACCAGCTGATTTCTTTCTGCGTGTTGTTATAATTTGGTGCATCCATGATTATCCGGCTTTGGGCACTATGTCAGGGCGAACGACACATGGTTACAATGCATGTGTTCGTTGTGACAGGAATCCGCTGTCATACGCAATACTTAGCAAGATATGTTACATTGGACACCGCTGTTTCCTTGCCAAGGACAAGCCGCATCCTAGAAAATACCAAAGACATGTGTTCAATGCAAAGCATGAAAACCGTGATGCGCCAAAGAGGCTCACCGCCGATGAGTTGCAAGTGGAACTAGAGAAGGTCAGGCATATTACACCAGGAAACCATCCTGGTAATGGTAGCGGGAAAAGAAAGCGTGGCAGGGTAGAAGAGAGATTATTGTTTACCCGCAGGTCCACTTTGTGGGACTTGGAGTATTGGAAAGATTTGGATCTAAGGCATAATATTGGTGTCTCCAAAGGTACTTTTTGGGTTGGCGTATTTCGAGATTAGGATTTGTCACTCCGATTGTCGGAGAGGTATTTCTGGGCCCACTCGGTAATGCACATCACTATAAGCCTTGCAAGCATTATAACTAATGAGTTAGTTGCGGAATGATGTATTACGGAATGAGTAAAGAGACTTGCCGGTAACGATATTGAACTAGGTATTGAGATACCGATGATCGAATCTCGGGCAAGTAACATACCGATAACAAAGGGAACAACGTATGTTGTTATGCTGTTTGATCTTTGACCGATAAAGATCTTCGTAGAATATGTAGGAGCCAACATGAGCATGCAGGTTTCGCTATTCATTATTGACCAGAGATGTGTCTCGGTCATGTCTACATTGTTCTCGAACCCGTAGGGTCTGCACGCTTAAAGTTCGGTGACGATCGGTATTATGAGTTTTAGTGTTTTGATGTACCGAAGGTAGTTCGGAGTCCCGGATGTGATCACGGACATGACGAGGAGTCTCGAAATGGTCGAGACGTAAAGATTGATATATTGGACGGCTATATTCGGACATCGGAAGTGTTCTGGATGGTTTCGGAGAAAACCGGAGTGCCGGAAGGGTTACCGGAACCCCCCGGGGAAGTATTGGGCCTTAGTGGGCCTGAGGGGAGAGAGAGGGCAGCAGCCCAGGAGGTGGCGCGCCCCCTCCCACGAGGAGTCTGAATTGGACTAGGGGAGGGGGCGCGGCCCCTCTTTTCCTCTCCCTCTCTTTCCTTCCCCCTTCCCTCTCCCTCCTCTCCTTGGGGCGCACCAAGGCTGGCCGGCCTCCCCCCTTGCTCCTTTATATACGGGGGCTGGGGGCACCCAAAGACATACAAGTTGATTGTTCGAAGCCGTGTGCGGTGCCCCCCTCCACCATAATCCACCTCGATCATATCGTAGCGATGCTTAGGCGAAGCCCTGCGTCAATAGCATCATCATCACCGTCACCACGCCGTCGTGCTGATGAAACTCTCCTATGAAGCTTTGCTACATCGGGGCTCGCGGGACGTCATCGAGTTGAACGTGTGCAGAACTCGGAGGTGTCGTGTGTTCGGTACTTGGATTGGTCAGATCGTGACGACGTACGACTACATCAACCGCATTGTGCTAACGCTTTCGCTTTTGGTCTACGAGGGTACGTGGACACACTCTCCCCTCTCGTTGCTATGCATCACCATGATCCTATGGATGCGTAGGAATTTTTTTGAAATTACTACGTTCCCCAACAGAATTAACATGGGGGCAGAAATTAGGAAGATTAAAAGGGGTCTTATGGGTGAATATGATGTTTTAGATATTAAAGCTAAAAATATTGAGCTTTCTCCAGTCATCAGCATCTTGCTGCTAGAGGTAGGGGCAGCGCGACTCTCATGCCGCCGGAGGAAGTAGTGGCATCGTCAAGTTGCTCTAGTCGTCAGTGTCTTGCTCCTGGTCCTGTAGGAGCTGGGAGATGGGGATATGCATAGGGCACTGGTGATTGAGCTCTTGGGGAAGACAAGGGAAAGATCTAGAGGGCGGGCAGCTCAGATGGGGCTAGCTCTGGCCGCCGGAGGCAAGCAAGGTGGCAGCGGCGGGTGAATCGGGAGCATGGCGGCGTTGGGCAAGTGCCCAAACCCCTATCGAGTGGGGAGGCGTGTTGTGCGGGAGAGGCTACTGAAGGGGGAGGCCTGATTTTGTCGTTTCTAGCGACAGGGTCCGGGCTAATTTATTGCTAGATCCCTGATAATTCACTTGTCAAAGTGTTAAATCGGCCAAACAATTAATAGCGAAGACAAGGCATAATAACCGGCCACCCAATGAGTAGCAATAAACTGAGCGATTAATCCTTGAGTCGATCGATCTTTTGAACATTACAAGAAACTACTCCCTCCGTTCCGAATTACTTGTCTTGAATTTGTCTAGATACAGATGTACCTAGACTCATTTTAGTGTTAGATACCTTCGTATGTAGACAAATCTAAGACAAGTAATCGGAACGGAGGGAGTACAAAGTATAACTTGCTACTAATAATAAAACTAAGAATTACAACAAAATCTCTCATGTACATCTTCTTCATGGTAACGATTTTAGAAAGATGAAGTTCTTCCAAGCCATCAAGAAAAACATTGCAATTGGACCAGACTCCGTCACTTGTACACCTCCAAGAGCTTGATTAACTTATTGTTCTTCTTACAAGTGAATTTAAAGATGACAGGAGCTTTGATTAACTTGTGGCCACACGGCACAGAAAATAGCGCGAGATTTGATCGATGCGTCTACAACTCTAACATGCATCGCACGTACGTGCTGCTGCATGCTGAGCCTACTCGGACCGAGGCGGGAGTCCACCGACTCCTAACCGAGCTGGCGGGCCGACCCCGCAACCAGCTGGGCCCCCTGGGTATATCCGTGACGCCCACGCCGCCACGCATAAAATTCCTACTAGGCCTCCCTCGCCCCCGCAGCAGCAGCGCCGATCGAAACCCTCCGCAGAACCCGACCTCGCCAAACCTCTCTCGCTGCCGCAGGCCGGCGGCGAGACAGTCACGCACGCGCACGACCGATGGCGGAGATCCTCCTCTACGTGCAGGCGGCGCTGACCGACGAGGCCGCGTGCGCGGACGCGCACGCGGCGGCGCTGGCCACGCTCTGCGACACGCTCGCGCTCACCGACCCGGACGTGCTCCTCGGCATCGTCGACGTCGCCTACTTCGCGGCCCGCCTCCCCGGCTTCCTCGCCGCCGCCGCCCCCGGCGCCGTCGACCAGGGCGACCTGCCCGTCTTCGCCGCGCGGGCCATCGCCGAGGCCGTCGACATCCTGCCGCAGTGGGCCCCCACCTTCGCCCAGCACGGCGCCGTCGAGGCGCTCCGCGACCGCCTCCTCGCCGCCGACAACATCGAGCTCGCCGAGGAGGTACGTGCGTCCCGCGCGCGCCGGCAGCTCACTGATTATTAATTACCGACGACGATGATCTTAAACCGCTGGCTTAAACCCTACATCGAATCATAGATTTCCTTAACTGGCACCATTGTTCTAATTAAATCCAATTTTGACGTGCGGCGCACGGATAGATCGACGTTCTTGTTCACTTATTACATGGCTAGCAAATCAAAAATTTACTACTAGTATCACAAAATTTACTGTAATTAATGTTCTACTGCAAAAGAAAATAATCGGAACATATGCGGCATTTATTTGTTTATTATCTGGTCGTGGGATTATTACTGCTACTGTGTACTCACTCCGGCTGGCTTCTTCTGTCTCGGCGGCAGTGCCTCCGAGCTCTGGACAAGATATCCGAGGAATGCCCGGACCAGTGCCTCCGACTCGGCGTCGCCGCCGCCGCGCTGCACTTGTTCGACTTCTTATCAGCCAGCAAACAGGTCAGCCTCCCTTACCGCAAATCTTCGTGGCTTGTGCCGCCCCTGTTGGAAAAGAAATACCCGCCGTGCCTCTGCTCACCACCTGTTTGCGGGAATGCCGACAGAAAGTGGCGCTCAAGATCGTCGCCGAGCTCGTCCAGGAATGCGACGACGCGGACGTGCCCAAGGCCATGGAGGCCGCGCCGGCGCTCTGCAACCTCCTGCAGTCCGCCGACAACTCGGTACTCGGCTTGTTACCTGTGACCTGTCACTCTTTTGTCTCCCTGATTTTTAGAAGCAGCTGTTCTGATGTATGATCGGTCTCTGTGGATGCCAGATACTGGAGTCGGCGCTCTCTTGCCTGGGAATGCTCGCTGCCGATGCTCACGGCAAGGCCGAGCACATGGACAGGCTCTGCGAGTCCAAGGTGATCGACACGGCCATGGGGCTGCTGGACAAGGACGGCTGGAAGACCCTCGGCGACGACACTTTACCTGTATGTGCCATGATCAGTCTCCTCAGTCACCACCAGCTTTGCATTTTGTTTTACCACCGTTCTTGTCACATCTTTCGCGAGCGAGGACTCATTGATGAATCGGCGTGTGTGGCAGGGCATCCTTGGGCTGCTCAAACACATTGCCTCCGCCTCAGAGAAGGCTGTGAACTCCCTTTTCGACCTTGGTGTCTGCGATTTGCTCAAGCAGATGATTACTTACTACAGTCGCTCGCACAGTGGCAGTGATAAGGTACTATACTTGTCCTCGTTGTATTTCCTGGGTGTGCCGGATTTTGTTGCCATGCAAATCCATATCATTGACACTACTGATTTCCAAACATCAGTTGGAGATGCTTGTGGAATTCATCTACCAGCTTATGCGGCCTCTTGGAGCATCTGGGCAGGAGAATGCCACCACAGAGCAAAATGCACACATTGACCAGCTTGCTAGCATTGTGACCCTTATAACACAGGTACCAGTCCCTTGACAATTTGACATAAATTTCAGTATCCTAAGGAAAGGAACTGGCACTAGAACTGTCCCTTTACATACATATTTCTGCACTCCAAACGTAGGTTGCGAAATGTGGTGCGCTATCATCGGTTTGCTACAGGTGCATTGTTGTCATCGGCAACATTGTTGAGTTAAGCACACCTACTTTCCTGGTGGAGTTGCAGAAGACTGCAAATCTCTCAAGGTAAATTTTTGCCACAATTGTCGTCTTTGAAAAGATTTTGGATAAGTCTGAAACATGACATTTATTGTATTTCAATCTCGCATGTTGGTCATGCTTTTTTTCATTCTTGTATCAGCTTTCTTACTTGTCTGTTGGCCCGGAAGAACCGCCATATCGTGTTCCAAACGCTCGAAGTTTCAAAGACCCTCCTGAAAAAGCACCATCAGTTTTTCTTCGAGAGTTTTACCAAGGAGGGTGTAAAGCATGCAATTGAGACCATACAAGCACAAGAAAAAAATAGAAACTCCAGTCAGAAGTTGAAAAAGAAAAACAATACGCAAGAATGGTGTTTGTGCTTTGAATTGGACTTGGATTCTTCCTCGACAGATGGATGCAAGATTGAGAACAATGCTATCTTGAATCTAGCAGAAGAGATCAAGAAAAGCTTTGTTGTGGTGAAAGCAAATAACAAATCTCCACATAGGTTTGGATGTGTTCTTAAATTTGTTAAAGATTTTTTTGCTAGGCTGAATCGGCATGCCTTGACAGTCCCCACCCAGGATCTGGATCTCTGCAAAGAGTTGTCTGATATTTCGAGGAAATTTTTATCAGATGAACTTCCAAGTACCTCTACTTTTACGTTTGCAAAGAGCGGATCAACCAAGTATTTAGTAGATTATCTCTCCAATGGGGCATATTTGAAGTCAAACCTCAATAATTGCCAGGACTTAGCAGAGCAGCTTAAGGAAGTGCAACATCGATTGCAGAAGTTCACCCATTTGGCTCTTAAGGTGTCCAATGGAAGCTCCGTGAAGCCCCTTGAGATTTTGGTGGATAAGCTGCTAGATGCTCTGCACATGTCTTACGACAGTTTTCCTGTAATACTATCTGATCATGGACAGCGTACCCGTGAGAGCACGATGATTCCTCTGAGGCATTCAACAACCCAGGAATCAGAATTACTGGATATAAAATTTGTAAAGGCGCGCAGGGAGAAGGAATTGCGCAGTTATGGTGGTGTTCTCCCAGTTAGTCTTTCTTCAAAGCCAGGTGACATTGAAGCAGTCCTTTGGCCTGAGGTTTCCAAAGGGAATGCGCAGGGATCCTCAAGATTGATGTTCTCTTACAAAGGCACAAAACTCCAGCCATCTGCAACAATTTTTGAGTCACTTGTGCGTTTAATGAATGCAGGACAATCTGATATTATGATTGACTCGTCTTTTTGGGATGAAGAGCACAGAATATCATATAACAGAAACAAATGTGAGAACGTCTCTTCTCCGAGTTCCTGTAATACTCAGCTATTCGCCATGCAGGAAAAACTTGAACAGTCATTGGTAAAGGACCCATTTTTCTCTACTCTATTCCATGGGAGGCTTCCTGGTGATGTGGATGAATCTGATCCATCCTACAACTTGTTATTAACGCTGAAAGTTCTTGAAGGGCTTAATCGTTTTTCATATCAGCTGTCAATGGATCAGCAGATATGCAAATTTGCTGAAGGCTACCTCCGGAGTTTGGATGACCTTAAGGTGACAATCTCTCCGATTCCACAGCATCAGTTCATGAGTAGCCTTCTGACAAATAAGCTGGAGATGCAAATGCAAGAGGGCTTGTTTGAGGATGGGCTGGTACCCTCGTGGTGTGTCTATCTGGTGGAAACTTGCCCCTTCTTATTGTCCTTCAGTGCACGGTGGAAGTACTTTTGCCTGACAGTGCATCGCTCATTCATGGGAAATGAGGCAAGTGCTCCGGATGGTTCAAGTACTCCAGATGAGGCAAGTGCTTCACCAGACGAGGAAGAGGAAAGTGATGCTCCAAATGAGGCAAGTAAAAAGATGAAGAAGCACAAAGTAACACGAGATAACATACTTGAAAGTGCTGCCTCTATGATGATCAAACATGGGTCAAGCACCAAAACCATTGAGGTGGTATTTCAAGGAGAGGTTGGGACTGGGCGAGGCCCAACCTTTGAATTTTACAGTACTGTTAGTCATGAACTTCAGAGGCTCGGGATTGGGATGTGGAGAGGCGATAATGCTAGAAAAGCAGGAGAAAATGGATTCGTTCGTTCTGGCTTTGGGCTGTTTCCACAGCCATGGTCCTCAGTAAGCACTTCAACACGGGGGATCGAATTGTCTGACGTGGTAAAAAAGTTCAAGCTTCTTGGACATGTTGTAGCCAGAGCCCTTCTTGATGGAAGGATCCTGGACATCCCGCTCTCAAAAGCATTCTACAAGATCATGCTTGGCCAGGTACTTCCTTCAGCAATCATCGAATAACTGTTTATCCATTCCCTCTTCTTTGCTCAATTGCATCTCCTATATGTTCTTATCATGGATCTTTTTTTGATTTTAGGAGCTAGATATCTACGACATTCCATCATTTGATCCTGAGCTGGGCAAAACGGTAATGGAGTTTCAAGCACTAGTTAAAAGGAAGAAGTTCTTGGAGAAATCTTCAGAGAAGACATCCAATCCCAGCGCAGATTTGTCATATAAAAATGTGAGACTGGAAGATTTGTGCCTGGACTTTACTCTTCCTGGAAATTCTGAATATGAGCTTGTTCCTGGAGGCTCAGACAAGATGGTGACCCTAGACAATCTGGAGGAGTATGTAAATTTGATAGTTGATGCGACCTTGAAGGGTGGGATTGCGAAACAGGTCGAGGCTTTCAAGTCTGCAGTCAACGAGGTCAGTTTTCTGTTGAATAATTAGATCAAATATATTTTATCTTCTTTTCTGAAGTGGACAAGTACTGACCTGTTTTGACAACTTGCAGGTCTTTGCTCTGAAGACCCTTAGATTGTTCGACGAGGAAGAGATGGAGCGCATACTTTGTGGTGAACAAGATTCTTGGGCTGTAAGCACCCCATTGTTTCTTATCTTCATTGCTACAAAGTGTTTTTGCTTAATGGTTTGACTTGGTATGCTTCTTGCAGTCAAGCAAACTTGAAGATCACATCGAATTCGAGCATGGCTACGATGCTAGCAGTCCACCAATAAAAAGTGTAAGTAGAACGTAGACACAAGCTTCTCAAATACTACCTCTGTACCAAAATATAAGGCGTTTTTGCTGTTCAATTTGAACTGCAAAAACGTCTTATATTTTTATAGGGGGGAGTATTTGTCTTCTGAACAGCTAATAATATAGAACTGAAATGCTAATACTCAATAATCCATTGGTGCAGTTCCTGGAGATCTTGCGGGAGTTTGAAAGAGAGGACCAGCGGGCATTCCTCCAATTCACCACTGGTGCTCCTCAGCTCCCACTTGGTGGCCTAGCTTCGCTCGATCCAAAGCTCACCGTCGTGCGAAAGGTTTGCAATTCTGTTTCTCATAAGAAACTATACTCTAATATGGCAAAAGTCTGAGGTTCCGATGAAACTGTTCTGAACGACATTCATTATGTTCAACAGCAATGTGATGGCAACGTCGACAACGAGTTGCCAAGCGTCAACACTTGCCGGCACTTCATCAAGCTTCCTCCTTACTCCTCGAAGGTACCATGAAAAGAGACCCACCCATGCATACATAGTTATTAATACTTCATTCTACAAGCATGCAAAGCCGGGAAGATTTCTCACCCTCTGTGTTTCTGGATCATCGCAGGAGATCATGAAAGCGAAACTCAAATACGCTCTGGCCGAGGGTTTAGGCTCCTTCCACTTGTCATGACAAGGGTCAGAAGGGGTAGGAGCAATGTACATACTAGATAGGGTAGAGCATTGTTTTCTCTTCTTCTGATCTGTTGATGTTTCTGGCTGGGGATCGGTCGCGCTGAATGTGCAACTCCAATTTTCTCCCCTCCAGTTAGATCAATGTTGTACAGCCCACTTTGATTCTTTCGAGTCAATGTATGTAACGTTATATCTTGACACCTCCAAGTTGAGAATGTATTGATGCTGTTTGGTTGCAAATGATTACTTCTTGCTGAATTGATTAATCCTGCAGCAACAGCCCTACACTTGTTCGTTACATTGTTACTTCCTCCGTAAAGAAATATAAGAGCGCGAAGAGCAGCATCTTATGATGTTCATGACCAATCGGATCTTGACGTGCTATGATTGTTACTGTATCCATATCGAAGAGATGCCCTAATCAAATGCCTAGTGGCATGATCAAAGCGATGATCGTAAGCTATGTCTGACACTACATGGAATCGGGCGCCGTGTGAAATGTAGCTCTTCTATTTCTGTACAGAGTTAGCAAATTGGAGATGCAAAAACTGCCCATCAGGCCTCCTTGGCTTGTGAAATTTGCGATGAACTGAATATGAAACATACAATTCAGGTTTGTAATGTCACATTTGTTTAAAAGTAAAGAGTATGCAAATTACCAAACTTCATGACAAGTCTGCATACACATGGACTGCTATAATCATTTCAGATGGGAAACTGGACGCGGCATGAACACACAAATCAAAGCAACTTTCTGCTGCACATTTTGTAGCTCGAACAATTCCAAAATCAAAACTATACATAGATACATACTCCACATAACATAACTGACTGGTTCCTGAACTTTTTCCTGCTACAGGCTATCATGTAGCAGTACTTAAAAACTTGCTTGCATGATTTGAACATGTAAACTCTTTAATTGCATAGCAAGTCTTTTTTTCTGTGTGGGGACAAGTCTATAGACATGGACTGGTAAAATCATTTCCAAAATGAAAATTGAGCACATCATTCATGGTCTTTAACCAGCTTTGCAATGCAGATAATACAGCACCAATCAAGGGGACACGTCAGAATGAATCCAAAATCCAGATATATAGATAGATAAAAAGCATCATCAATTTAGATGTCTTTGCACCAAAAAGATAAAACTCACTAACATAGTCATCAAACAACACTTTGTAGAAGACAAGCAAAAAAGGTTCAACTGCTGGAAGCTACCAGTCCACATGGATACAACATAACTGACAATATATAGTTCCTGAACTTTTCCCTGCTACAGTCTATCATAGATACTTCAAAACTTGCTTGCTTGCTTGATTTGAACATGTAATCTCTTTCATTGCCTCCTCCTATCCAAAATAACCTGCAAGAGGAAAAACAACATTGATAGTTAGTAACGTAGGAACAGCAAGTGCTGCAATGTCATTGATCAGACAAAAAAGAAACATTGCCAGGATGAGCAGCAGAAACCTGAGTGATCCCCCAAAACAAAACCCATAGTAGTCAGGCTACTGAAGAGCTTCATCATCATCAACAAATAGGTGATCCATTTCATCGGTGTTCATTGGGCTCTGTGGAGAATCAACCGGCATAGGAGCCGGCAGCGCGTAGGCGAGGCGGTAGCTGACCAGATTTGGGTCCAGGGCACGGATCTTCGGGGTGCTTGAAAACGCCGCCTCGGCATCCAATTTCCTCTTGAAGATCACCATGGAGACCGTCAAACCTTCTGGCCTGGCTTCCACCACAGGCCCAAACTTGCTGAAGATCTTGACGAGGTCACTCGCCGGAGGGACGGTGTCCGGGCCGGTGAAGTTCAGCGACAGCCCGGTCAGCAAAGGCTCATCCTTGTTGAGGCCACCATTCTGCGGCTTCACTGAAGGAGCAGCAGCAGCCCCGGTGCACTTTGCCATCGTCACACCTGCAGCTGCATTCGCCTGAGGATCGGCTTTGTGGCTCACCGGCGACAGCGACATCCGGTGTGCGGCCTGGCTCATGAGCCTCCCCATCTTCGTGGTCGTCTGGTGAGACGCGGGCTGTGGCCTGGGCTCATACTTCTCCTCCATCTCCAAGGGATCTTCCGCGCTCTCGCTTGCGCTGCCGTCGCAGGTGCAGTACCTTGACATCTTCCGTTTGCGCTCGGCGGAATTGTCGCCCTTTGGCCTTCCCCTCTTGGTGGCACGGCGTGCCGGCGTGCCCTCCCTGACACCGTCGGCAATGCCGTCGATGCCATGGCAAGCCGTGTACACGGGGAGGCCTCGGGTGCCCCTCCACCGGGTGAAGGCCGTGAGCTGCGCCATGGCGACGGTGAGCTCGAGCCTGTCGGCTCCGGCCAGCGGCGCGACGGCAAGCGCGGAGACGTACTCGACGAACGCCTCGCCTCGGAACGCGTCCCTGGTGAAGGCGGCATCCACCACCGCGCCCTGCGCGCCCTCACGGACGCCGGGGTTGTCGATCACCTGCTTCTTGGAGACGCGGTAGCCGATGGCGCAGCCGCACGACAGGCCGGCTTCCACGCGGCGCGCGACCTCGCCGAGCGCGGTGTCCAGGGCGGAGGCGAACGGGGACATGGTGGCGCGGGCGCCCCAGAGCTGGACGTGGGCGCGGTCGACGGCGGCGAAGCGCCGGAACCCGTCGCGGAACGGGCAGAGCGCCGCGGCGCCGGACACCCACGCGAACGTCTTCTGCCAGAAGTTGGCGACGAGGACGGCCCCGTCCTTCCGGCGCTCCGCCAGCGCGAGCGCCGACGCGTCCGCCGGGTCGAGCACCTGGGCCGGCCACCACGGGTAGCCCTTCACCTTGGACCACACCAGCCGATTCGGCGCCGCGATCCCCTCCTCCTCCTCCTCGAACGCGCAGCCGTACCGAGCGCGCCCCTCCCCCTTCGCCGCACGCGCCGCCCGCTTCTTGGTCTTGGTCCGCCGGTCGCATCCCCCCTCCTGAAGCACCTCCGCCGCGTCCGAGCGCAAGGCCCGGTGCCTCGACGGGCGCCCCACGGCGCTCCCGAGCCCCTCGTCGACGTTCTTGGCGCCCGCGCCCTCCTCCGGCGCCAGAGCAGACGCCATGTGACCCGCCAGCGCGCGCGCCCTCTCGCCGCCCCTTGTTGGGAGGGAGAGGGAGAGGTCCTCGCCGGAGAGCGTGCAGAAGTAGGCCATGGACGGGACGGGGACGGAGGCGGAGGGGTTCGATCGGTTGGGGTTTAGGGGGAGTTCGAGGCGACGAGGAGAGGAGAGATCGATGGCACTATTTGCAAAACCGCAATCTTGCGGGGGACGGAGGCGGGGGTACGTGAGCGAAAGGGCAGCTGTATTTTTTCTCTTTCCAAAAGAAAAAGTTTCAGTCTTTTTGGAGTTTCTGTTTCCTTGTGTACAATACTATGCAGATGCCTTTTTTACAGCCTCTGATTTCATCATCATCAGCTGGGGCCTTGTAGTGCTGTGAACATGCCATTCAATTTGAATTTGAAAAGAGAAGATTGCTTTCTTATGATCAGGTACTGTCCACCAGCAGGTTTTAGTTGAGAACATGCAGTCATTTTTTGTAAATCTTCTGGCCAATGATGTGCTGAATTTTAGCTTGTATATTGAATTTGTCACATGAAATTTAATACCAGTCGAATCGATCCATCGATATAAAAGATGGCATTGCATTCCTACTGTTTTTCATCACCGATATAAAAAGATGTCATTATGGCATTGGTGACATGCAACAGCTGTGGTTGTTGGGGACTTAGGTTAAGTACAATTCCATCCAGGCAGTGTTGCTGCTAGCGAATCACACCGGACCAGAGGCGCTGGGCTATTGGACAAAACCCGTGAAGTGGGTCGGAAGGAAGAAATCCGTTCGAAAGAGAAGGGAGGCCACAAAGCAAAATCATGGTAGAAACTGCCACCTGTGATCTCCTGTCTACACCTGCTGCAACAGCTGGTTGGTTGGTTGCACAAGGCACGTGTGACCTTCATCTCAAAACACAAAGGACCACAAGTAGTGGCGGAGGGCGCAATATTTTTAAGGTGGGGCGGACCTTGTACCGGCTATGGTTGTGAAAACATGCCACCAAGAATTAAAGCACACACAAAATGCTCAATACCCTGGACTGCACAAACAAATAGTTTTTTCAATTATATTTTCATGTGCTACCCGGGCTTGGATCGGTGGGTCGGATGCTCCCATGCCGCCTTGCTTTTCTGGGTTATGCTGGGGCCGAGCCCCATACAACAATGCCCTCCTTTTCCTCCTTTCATGTTTTTTCAACCATGCACCGAGTGATGCATGCACGACTGGATCTGGATCAACCTGGCAGTCGGGTCAGGTTTAGCCGGGTCGACCTCTACCAGACCCATGCCCAATTACACAATTGGGTCCATCCTATGCCCACACCCGTACCCATTGGGTAACCCGACCATATCAGGTGCCCATCGGGTGTAGTACCATTTAATAATTATTAATATTAATTTTAGGTGATGTGCAAGTTGTATTCCTACTGTTTTTCTCCACCGATACAAAAGCTGGCATTGTGGCATTAGTGACATGCAACAGCAGTGGTTGTTGGGGATTGAGGTTAAATAAAATTCCATCGAGGCAGTGTTGCTGCTAGCAAATCACACCGGACCAGAGGCGCTGGGCTATTGGACAAAAGCTATGAAGTGCGCCAAAAGGAAGAAATCTATTCGAAAAGAAGGGAAGGCCACAAAGCAAAATCGTGGTAGAAACTGCCACCCTGATGTCCTGTCTGCACCTGCTGCAGTAGCCGGTTGGTTAGTTTGCACAAGGCACGTGTGATCTTCGTCTCAAAAAACAAGTGACCACAAGCCATGTCGGCAAATGTGTAGGTTTTTACTCTTAGGGCATGTACAATGAAGGCAGCACCAAGGTGTGGCCCCAGCCATCCACATAGATAAATGAAAATGAAGCTACTAGTGTGTGCCACAATCAGCCAACAGAAGCGATACTCTTTGATGCCATCAGCTTACTTTTTCTTTCTCAACAACTTGTTTATCTCTACACAAACATTCCTAACAGTATAATAAGAACATGTCATATTTGCCTAATAAATTGACCCATCTAATTCATGTCATCAATATATGGAGTGGATTAACCCATCTAAACAAAAGAGAGACGAACAAGTTGAACTACATACCTTCTATCCCTCATTGAAAAGTTGATCTTTCAATCTTGTGGCAGCCCTCACATGGATCTCCTTTGCCCATGGCTTCATTGTTGTAGTGTCGGCACTCAACATCTCTGTGAAATTGTCAAACAACTTGGTTCTTTCCACAACTAACTTCGCCAATGTCCTCTCCTTTGCTGCCTCATATGCAAGTCGGTTAGCTTCTACCTTCTGAGTAGATAGACGAATCTATAATTTCACCATCTCATTCGTGTGCACCTTAGTGCCAGATTGTGCTTGTAGAAGGCCTCAATCTGTTCATTCATGTTATTCATCTCAGTATGTGAAAGAACATGCGGTGCCCCCATGTTTGGTTTTGGTAATTGATGACAATCTCTATGGACTAATGGTTTCCTTGAGTTATATTTGAAGGTTTTGTCCATAGGCTTTTCTTGGAGTACATGTGTTGGTTTCAAGGAGAGTTTGTGTCGACCAAGGTGCTATTCAAGGAATTATCCAAAGATTGGTCATTTGAGAGTTGAGCTTATTGCAAGCATGTCTTGAAGAAGAAGATTGTGTGATCATTCATGTTTACCTTCAAGACATCATCCAAACGAAGAGAGTTGGAAAGATTCAAGGTTGATCAAGACTAAGTCAAGAGTGAATCAAGTTGATCAACTCACAAAGAGCAGAAGATGTACCGAGAGGGATCAAGTGATCCCATGGTATGGTAAGCATTGTCCATTGCACTTTGTGTACTAACCCATGGTCTATGTGAGAGTCTATGTGGGGTTAGGTACGTGTCCATGGGCTTACTCAAGAGGATGATATCATACAACCCATGGGAAGGATGACATCAAGTGGTGATCGTCATCAAGATTGCCGTGTGCAATTTCAAGTGGAGAATCATGAAGAGATCAAGTGCTTGAAGCTTGCCATCCATTGTGGTGTCAATGGACTTGTGAAGATGTGCCGAAGAGTGGCTCACCCATAGTGGAGTATGGGGGAGCAATCATCTAGTCTTCATCGACCCAACGCAATCAAGAAAGGTGGTCCATCTTGAGGAGGACAAGATCGTCATCATCTAACTCAAGTGGATCATGTGCAAGGCAAAGGTTTGCCCTTGATAGGTTTTCTATTTTACCGGTCTCATGGTGGTAGTTGGGAGACCGGGTTATAGGATCGATAGCCGTACTATCAAGGGGGGCTCTCAAGTGAGTAGCTTGATCGTATCGTTCGTCGAGAGCTCAAACCATTGCATCCTTGCATCATGTTTCTTGGTTCTTGTTTGGTTCTCTTTGTGAGTCTTAGAGCTTATGGTCATATTGATGACAAGCTTGAGTTCATCGAAAACGGAGTTCGCATGCGTCTTCTATGATGTTTTCGGTGTTGTAGGTTTTACCGGTCTTATCCGAGGAAGGGTCCTCACCATTTTCTTATGGGATTTTTCTAATTTGCTTCTTATTGATATTTCTTTGAATATTGTGTTAGCCCTTGTCGCTAGCTTTCCAACAAACTTGGTTTCATCGAATTCGGAGTCCGTTTGCAAAAGTTGTGGCAGTTTTGGTGTTCTGAAAAGGCTGCAGCGGTACTACCGCGAATTGGAGCGGATGTAATTTTTTACTACCGCTCCAGAGCAGTACTACCGCGGCTCCTACAGCGGTAGTACCGCTCCGGACCAAAAACTCGTCCCAAGTCTTGCGGTGGTAGGCCCGGATGTATTTTTTTAGTACCGCTCGCAAGCAGTAGTACCGCTACCATTTGCGGTAGTACCGTGAGGTCGAGCGGTAGTACCGTGAGGACGAGCGGTAGTACCGCTCCGGCAGTTCTTCTGGCCTTTTGCCTCCTCGCTGTTGTTTTTCAAAGGGGTACTTCCGCCCTAGCGGTAGTACCGCTCCTTGGAGCGGTAGTACCGCTCTGTGCGGGCTGTGAGCATAACGGTTGGATTTTTCCCCACCTATAAAAGGGGGTCTTCTTCCCCAATGAACTTTATCCTTTGAGCTCGTGTTCTTCCCCTATTGTTGACCTTCTTCGAGATTTCTACCTCTCAATCCCTCCAATGATTCTTGCTAGTTCTTAAGGGAAAATAGAGAGGAGATCTAGATCCACGTTTCCACCAATCACTTTCTCCTCTTTGTGAGGGGAACCCCTTGGATCTAGATCTTGGAGTTCTTGGTGTTCTCCTTCTTGTTCTTCCTCTCATTTTCCTCCCTAGAATTAGTTGCTTCGGTGGGATTTGAGAGAGAAGGACTTGGGCACTCCATGTGCCCTTGCCATTGCATTTGGTGCATCGGTTTGAGTTCTCCATGGTGATACGTGGAAGTGAAGTTTGAGAAGCTTATTACTCTTGGGTGTTTGTGTTGGGTAACGTAGTAATTTCAAAAAATTTCCTACGCACACGCAAGATCATGGTGATGCATAGCAACGAGAGGGGAGAGTGTGATCTACGTACCCTTGTAGATCGACAACGGAAGCGTTAGCACAACGTGGTTGATGTAGTCGTACGTCTTCACGGCCCGACCGATCAAGCACCGAAACTACGGCACCTCCGAGTTCTAGCACACGTTCAGCTCGATGACGATCCCCGGACTCCGATCCAGCAAAGTGTCGGGGAAGAGTTCCGTCAGCACGACGGCGTGGTGACGATCTTGATGTACTACCGTCGCAGGGCTTCGCCTAAGCACCGCTACAATATTATCGAGGACTATGGTGGAAGGGGGCACCGCACACGGCTAAGAATATGATCACGTGGATCAACTTGTTTCCCTAGGGGTGCTCCCTGCCTCCGTATATAAAGGATCAAGGGGGGGTG